>NC_090240.1:13547374-13732374 GCF_024489055.1 Chanodichthys erythropterus
CTAATAAGCATAGGAAAGTCCATAAGTTTTCATTTTGACAAGTGTCATTCATCTCATGCAGCCTGAGAACTGTGTGGATCGACAGAATCCATTACATCTGATGTACACGTGTCCGTGAGCATAACTCTGACGTGTCACACAGCACTTTCACACACGCAGCATTCAGTTTAAAGACCGTGTGAACACACACAGACAAAAATAATTCTCTTAATTTGCAGGAATATATGAAGTGGGAGTCAAAAATCTTGATTTAAATAGAAATGTTGTGAAATTGCATTACTGAATAAATTGTAGCACAACTTTTACCCAAACTGATGGGATGGGATGTATAGCTAAATTGCTTTTACAATGTATTTTTCGTGGTATTTATTTATTTGCTCTGTGTGTATTGGTGCTTCTCTTCATATATATGGATAAAAGTGATTTCTGACAAATTATTTGAGTGATTTAACAGCTCATTGGAGATGGTGTGTAAATATTAACAATACATAATCACAGAAAACAATTGCTGTTGTGAATAACTGATTCATAACGGACTGCAATTTTACCAAATTCTATTAGGTTTCGTGTTTAAAGCCGGTTATATATATATAATCACACGCAAATAAACAATGAATATGTGTGCTTCCTTCATCTTTTGTATATATACTTGTCTTTCCTCCCTCTCATGTTGATGGAACAGATTCTTTGCCGGCCCCATGTTAAATTATGTATGCTTTCCGGTGTGCGGCCCCTCTGTCAATCACTCCCTCATCGGTTATATAGAGGTTGACCATGACTCCTCCCCACTTTCGTTTCAGGACAGCGACCTCTTGACCTTTAACATCTCGGCACACCACTCCTGGTGGAGCGAGCACGGGCCGGGATGTGTCCGAAGAGAGATCCCCGCCAGCGGAGAGCGCAGTGCGGATACACAGTCCTATATATCCATCATGGGCTGCCTGCTGGAGTACCAGTACATAGAGGTCCTCCACAGCAGCTTCCAAATCCTTATCTCTGTAAGTCGCTCCAAAACACACACACAAACAAATTATATGTCACGGCATGTAGAAAAGCTTAAACACTCAATAAGCTTTCCTTCAGTAGTCCAAAAACCCTGTTTTTACTACAGATTATGGTCTCCACACACTATATTTACACTTACTATTTGTGTATATATCCTTCTACTGTATTTAGCACAACTGAAATCATCCCATAATACACATTTTTTTCCAGACACGCTTCCATCCTAATGGTGCTTTTTCATGACTGTATGAGAAAACGTTGCCTGTATCTCTACATTTAACCATTCCTTAAAAACCACACTAGTCTAAAGTGTACCCTAAATTCGCCACACACGTGTGAAACGCCCCTGCTGGAGTCCTGGAGCTCTGTTGTTGGGCTGAAGTCGCCCCTTGAGTCGAGGTCTGGCACGGCTTCAGGTTTAGTTGGGCAAATTCAGTGGTCTCCCAAAGTATATGGGCACTTAAGCCACACTTATAATGTCTGAATGTCATTTCATTAGGTACAAAAAGCAAAATTTTAAACCAAGTTGCATTTAGTCTCAGCCTCAGACTTCACGCTCACGGACCGATGGCTGAACGTCTGATGCACATGGCACACTTATCTTAACACTTCAGGAGTTTCGAAGTCGTCATCTGGTTGGTTGAATTCTACAGGATGTCCGGGAGACGTGTGTGTCGCGTTCTTTAATGGTACGCCTGGAAACAAATGCTGTGATGCCAAACCCCCAAATGCGGTCATGTTTACAAGTGCTTACCTGAATCAGTTGAACGCTGGATTTTCAAAAGTATGTGAAGTTCGTTGCTCCATTGTTGCAGTAAACGTGCACAATGTTTTTGAATGAATAATTTATAGATGCACGCTGGTCTGTTATTGTAGGGACATCGACATTCACGCCCCTAAATGTGATGCGGAACAAAACAAACTTTGATTGGTTGTGTGACATGTCAGTCAAATGTCTTCTTTGGCGGTCCTTGACCAATGAAAGCTGAGATAGAGTCCAGACCTTCTGCCATCAGTCTGAAGCTCTGGCTACATTTGACTAAGTGGCATTTGTTATGCTGTTTAAATAATATAATATAATATAATATAATATAATATAATATAATATAATATAATATAATATAATATAATATAATATAATATAATATAATATAATATAATATAATAAAATAAATATTCAAAAGTTTGTGGTCTATAAATTTTTTTAAAGAAATTAATACTTTTAAATTGAACAATAGTAAGAGTAAAGACATTTATAATGTTACAAAAAGATGTTTTGATTTTCTTTTATTGAATTCTTACTATTTATTAAAGAAACCTGGAAAGAAAATTAAGTAAATATTAAGTTTTTAACATTGATAATAATAAATATTGTGTCTTGAGCATCAAATCAGCATATTTGAATTTCTGAAGAAGGGTCATATGACACTGAAGACTGGAGTAATGATGAACGCTGCACTGAAGGCTGAAAATTCAGCAAATTTCAAATAGAAAATGGTCATTTAAAAAAAAAAAATTAATATATATATATATATATAAAATGTGTGTGTGTTTTACAAGGTCTCAGGTGTGAATGGGGAGCAGGTGTGATAAATTTGGTGTTATCGCTCTCACTCTCTCATACTTGTCACTGGAAGTTCAACATGGCACCTCATGGCAAAGAACCCTCTGAGGATCTGAAAAAAAGGACACTATAGTTCATTTATGTAAGTGAGGATAGCAAAATAAAGTAAACAGTGACATATTATACCTAAAAATTGTTCATACAGTGGACTACCAGTACAACTGATAATATAAATAAATATATATATACAGTACAGTCCAAAAGTTTGGAACCACTAAGATTTTTAATGTTTTTAAAAGAAGTTTCGTCAGTAAGAATTTTTTTTTTTATTTTTTTTTAAAGAAATTAAAGAAATGAATACTTTTATTCAGCAAGGATGCATTAAATCAATCAAAAGTGGCAGTAAAGACATTTATAATGTTACAAAAGATTAGATTTCAGATAAACACTGTTCTTTTGAACTATCTATTCATCAAATAATCCTGAAAAAAAATATTGTACACAAATATTTTGTACAATTGTACACATTAAATGTTTCTTGAGCAGCAAATCAGCATATTATAATGATTTCTGAAGGATCATGTGACACTGAAGACTGGAGTAATGATGCTGAAAATTCAGCGTTGCATCACAGGAATAAATTATTTTGTCAAATATATTCAAATAGAAAGCAGTTCTTTTAAATTGTAATAATATTTCACAATATTACTGTTTTTACTGTATTTTTAATTAAATAAATGTAGCCTTGGTGAGCAGACGAAACTTCTTTTAAAAACATTAAAAATCTTAGTGGTTCCAAACTTTTGGACTGTACTGTGTATATATATATATATATATATTGTTACGTCCCATTGCATAAAGTTTGTCTAGGGAAAAGGGGAGTAACAGTGAAAAAAAATAAAATAAAATAACATGGAATGTTGGGGTGAGTGAGTGTGCCCGTCCCCTGCCCTGCACGACAGACACAAGTTGAAGCTCAACAAAAGGGTTTATTAACAAAAGATATTTTTAGACAAAGTAAAAAGTAAATCAAAAAAAGGAAGCAAAAGAGACTTCAGGAGGGGGTATTGCCAAAATAACAAACAAAAGTACCCTCTGACTAGTTAAGGAGTAAAACTACTTAGACTACCAAAAGAAAACAAATAAACAACAGAAAAGTACACTAACTCCCTAACTAGCCAAAAACAGGAGAAAACTTATTACAAAAATCAAATAGGCACCCACCTCCCTACAGCTTCCAACACGTTTGAGCCTGTAGATGACAGCAACAATGACTAGATGACCAAAACTCAGGCTACAATAAGCCTATTAGCTTTGTGGAAAAGCTTCACCGTCTCACACAATTAATCACAGAGCAACAAGCAGAGCAGGAGAGAAGTACAACACTCTGGAAGGCAGGCTTCAGTTTGAGTAACTCTGGGAGCTTCTTTTCAGCATGCATCCCGGACGAGCCCCAGGTGTGATCAATCAACTAGATCTCTCTCTCCCCAGCACCTAGTAGAGCAGCAGAGAGAGACACACAGAGAAAAGGGAAAAAACCCAGCACACAGGACAAAATATATACACCAATGACACAGTCGTGGAACGTAACACCCCCACCCATAAGTTTTCAAGCATCAAATAATGCCTTGAAAATAAACTGTACCAAACTTACTCTACAACTGAATGTACTCTCGAAAGGGCATCAGCTACAATATTCTCAGAGCCTTTACAATACTGGATGTTTAAGTTGTATTCTTGAAAAGTAAGTGACCACCTCATTAGGCGCTGATTTGAATTTCGCATCCGATCCAGGAAAACAAGAGGGTTATGGTCTGTATAGACAGTGATGGGATGACCGCTACCACCAAGGTAAACTTCAAAGTGTTGCAAAGCCAATACCAAGGCTAAGGCTTCCTTCTCAATCGTACTGTACTTTTGCTGAGGACTGGTAAACTTCTTAGAAAAGTAACTTACAGGATGTTCTATGCCACAAGCATCTTCCTGCAGTAACACCGCTCCAGCACCTGAGGAACTGGCATCTACCTGCAGCTTAAACGGGAGAGTGAAACAAGGAGCAAAAAGTACAGGAGCACTACTTAAAAGATCCTTGGCAGCGTTAAAGGCAGACTCACTTTCAGGGGACCAAAAAAACTTCTTGGCTGTACTAAGTAGGTCAGTCAAAGGAGTGACCACTGTAGCGAAGTTCTTACAGAAGCTCCGGTAGTATCCTACCATTCCCAGGAATCGCCGCAACTCTCTTTTGTTGCGAGGTGGAGGAAAGTCCAAGATGGCTGCTACCTTAGCTTCAACAGGTTTAACTTGACCCTGACCTACCTTTTTACCTAAATAGGTAACAACTGCTTTGCAAACTCACATTTAAGCAGGTTAAGGGTTAGTGAAGCGTCGGCCAATGCACTAAACACTTTATCAAGGCTACTTAGATGCTCATCCCAAGTGTCAGAGTAAATTACAACATCATCTAAGTAGGCTTCACAGTTGGGGATTTTTGACAACACTCGTTGCATCAATCTTTGGAATGTTGCGGGAGCATTGCGCATCCCGAAGGCCATAACGGAGTACTGCAGCAGATTATCTGGGGTCACGAAGGCAGAGATCTCCGAGGCACGGGTCGTTAATGGCACTTGCCAATAACCTTTCAGCAGGTCAAGCTTGGTCACAAAGTGTGCACTACCAATTCTATCTACACAATCCTCCATTCTGGGCAGAGGAAAGGAATCAGGCTTTGTCACACTATTGACTTTGCGATAGTCTGTGCAAAAACGGAACGTTGAGTCTTGTTTAGGCACTAATAGGCAAGGAGAACTCCAAGGACTATGGCTAGGTGTGGCAAGACCATGCTTCAAAAGATACTCAACCTCCTTTCTCATCACTTCACGTTTTTGAGGGTTAACACGGTACGGGTGTTGCTTAATAGGGGGACTATTACCTACATCGATGTCATGCTTTATTAGAGAGGTTCTGCCAGGAACATCAGAAAAGAGCAAAGGGTACTTATTAATCAACTGAATAAGAGCTTCTTTTTGACCCTGAGGCAAGTATGCAAGGTAGTCATCAAGTTGACTCAATACAGTTGAATTCTGGAAGCGTTCAACAGGTAGTTTACCCACATTCGGGTCATCAACAGGAGAGCAAAGAACAGCAGGCACCACAGCAGCAGGATTAACGGACACATCTTCCCTATCAGATGTAACTTCTGCTTCACACTTACCTACATAAGATTTTAACATATTAATGTGACAAACTCTGCTTTTTCTCCTGCGATCTGGGGTAGAAATTACATAGTCAGTCTCACTCAGCTTTTTCTCAATGTTGTAGGGACCAGCAAATCTAGCATGTAGTGCAGAGGAAGGAACAGGAATTAAGACAAGCACTTGATCACCAGGCTGGAAACTGCGCTGGGTAGTCTTTCTATCAAACCTTGCCTTCATTTTGGTCTGTATACATGAGAGATGAGCCTTAGCAATGTCACACGCTCTATGCAGTCGTTCACGGAAGTTACTGACATAGTCCAACAGGTTGGTGGCAAGTGGTGTTTCTGATGTCAGCTGTTCACGAAGAAGCTTAAGTGGTCCACGAACTGTGTGACCAAAAACAAGTTCAGATGGACTAAATCCCAATGACTCCTGGACAGTTTCTCTGACAGCAAACAGCAGCAAAGGCAAACCTTCTGCCCAGTCTTTACCAGTACTCACACAGTATGTACGGAGCACAGACTTTAGAGTCTGGTGGAAACGCTCCAAGGCCCCTTGTGACTCTGGGTGATAGGCACTAGACATTTGGTGAGAAACTCCTAACTCTTTCAAAACTTGAGCAAATAGCTTTGAGGTGAAATTGGAGCCTTGGTCAGTTTGAATGGCCTTTGGTAGTCCAAATGTCGAACAGAACTTGATGATCTCTTTGACTATGACCTTAGCTTTCAAGGAACGTAAGGGAACAGCTTCTGGGAACCTTGTAGCAGCACACATCAGAGTTAAAATATACTGATGCCCCGACTTTGACTTGGGCAAGGGTCCAACACAATCCAAGATTAAGCGTTCAAATGGTTCACTCATCACTGGTATAGGATGAAGGGGAGCAGAAGGAACAGTCTGGTTAGGCTTACCTGAAATTTGGCACTCATGGCAAGCTCGACAGTACTTCACTACACTATTCCTCAGCCCAGGCCAGAAGTAGTACTTTAAGATGCGCTTATAAGTTTTAGTGATGCCAAGGTGACCAGACAGGGGGTGCTCATGTGCCAACTTCAGCACCTGAGGGCGGTAGACAGAAGGTAGAACAAGCTGATGCACAGCTAACACATCACCATTCACTTGCGGTTGCCAACGTCTCATGAGTACACCATCATCCCAATAATAATTAACTGGACCACCAGGGGCTTTTTCCAGATTGACAGCAGCATCTAGACAGAATGACAAAGATGGATCAGCCTTTTGTGCAGCAGTTAACCTCTCCTTTCCAGCTTCTATGGAAGTTGTGGCCGGTTCAGAGCTAGCATTTTCAACAGAGGGAGACAATTCAGGTTTAATGAACAGCGTGCACTGAGACACATCTGAGACGGGGTTCATAAATGAATCAGTGAGGTTCACAACATCATCCAATTTTCGAGCTTGTGCTCGAGTAACAGCACAGGCAGGGAAAGCAGCAGGGAAATGAGCAGCAACATCTGGCTGTCCTGACACATCAGGCTTATCTACTACAACAGGACAAGGGAACACTTTACCTCCAGCCAGGTCATTTCCAAGGATGAGACTTACGCCCTCCACTGGCAGTTCGGTCCTTACTCCAATGTGAGCGGGACCTGTGACCAAATCAGATTTCAGGTAGACAGTATGTAATGGTACATTAACACAGCCTAGTTCAATTCCCCGAACTAGAACATCTGCACCAGAGTACGTTTTGGATGAGAAAGGTAAGGTGTCAGCAAGGATAAAGGACTGAGCTGCCCCAGTGTCTCGCAGGATGGATACAGGTCGGCCAGGTAAGTCAGCTGAAAGAGACACAGAGCCAGTTAACAGGAAGGGTTGGTAACCAGAATTCTGGAGCTGTGGAAATGGGTGGTCAGAGACAGAACCAGCCTGAGCCAAAGCTACACTCTTGGATTTTTCAGCAGCAAACTTCCGTTTCCATGCTTTGCAGTCAGATATCAGGTGACCTGGATCTAGGCAATAAAAACAGACGCGTTTGCCATCAGAGCGTTTTAGCATTGGCTTCTCTTTCTCGGTTTTCTCAGAGGAAAGAACAGGTGACATTCTTTCAGTTTGCTCATTCACAAAATTCCGGCGTCTAAACTGACGTGTAGAAGAAAATACTGACCTGTGTGTAAGTGCAAACTCATCAGCTACCACTGCGGCTTCAGAGAGAGAACTTAGCTTTTGCTCATTCAGATGAACTACAATATTCTCAGGCAGGCAGTTTTAAACTCTTCAAGCAAAATGAGTTCTTGCAGTTGTTCAAAACTGGTAACCTTACTAGCCAGACACCACTTCTCAAACAAGACTCTCTTTTCTCGAGCAAACTCAACAAATGTTTGTTTGACTGTTTTTGTTGTGCCTCGAAAGCGCTGACGATATGCTTCGGGGACGAGTTCGTATGCACGCAATACTGCAGCTTTTATGATGTCGTAATCCAAGGACTGTTCAATTGGTAACGCAGAGCATACCTCCTGGGCCTTACCTACAAAATTACATTGAAGCAGTAAACCCCACATATCTTTTGGCCAGCCTAGTTTTGTAGCAATGCGCTCAAAGGCTATGAAGTAAGCATCTACCTCAGCTTCTCGGAATGGAGGTACCAGTTTAACATACTTCGCTACATCAAAGGAAGTTTGAGCATCATTTACACTATCAAAATTGACTGTGCTATTCTGCACTGGAATACTTGCCAAAACAGGTGAGGAAGGTCTGGAACGTGGAGTTGGCACAGGCTTACGGCGTGCAGACTCTGCTTCTATCTGCAAGCTTCGCAGTTTGATATCTCTGTGAGCCTTAACTTCAACAGCACGGAGTTGAACAACTTGAGTTTCATGCTCCTGCTTTTTAATAGCTAACTCAAGCTCTTTTAATTTTATTGCTAGCAAAGGATCCATTCTAGATTCAGTGCTATGAGGAACAGCTGTAGGACTAGTTTCAGATAAGACACTTTCTTCTTCCTCCTCTTCCTCTACTTCAGTTTGTGAATCAGCAGGAAAAATGCCAGCATTAACCAATTCAATGTACAGCTGATCTTTTAAAACTGACTTTGTCAAGTCTTTAGACAGGGAGATATTATAAAACTCAGCAATTAACACCAAGTCTTTCTTACGGCAGCGATTAAAAACCTCTACCGAAGGAGCAAGGGTAAACTCAATCAAATCAAACTCCATCTCACAGAGTACAACCACTCCGCCCCTACCAAAAAAAAAAAACAGCCAAACTTTAAGCAAAACAAAATATAAGTTCACTTTCAAAATGTTCAAAATAAATTCTCAATTTACCCTTTGTTAAAGTTTCAGTAGAAACCTCAGGGTTACACAACAGTTTTAAATTTACAATACCACACAAGTTAGTTTTTAGTATTACAAACAATGGACGAGCCCCCAATTTTCACTGTTACGTCCCATTGCATAAAGTTTGTCTAGGGAAAAGGGGAGTAACAGTGAAAAAAAATAAAATAAAATAACATGGAATGTTGGGGTGAGTGAGTGTGCCCGTCCCCTGCCCTGCACGACAGACACAAGTTGAAGCTCAACAAAAGGGTTTATTAACAAAAGATATTTTTAGACAAAGTAAAAAGTAAATCAAAAAAAGGAAGCAAAAGAGACTTCAGGAGGGGGTATTGCCAAAATAACAAACAAAAGTACCCTCTGACTAGTTAAGGAGTAAAACTACTTAGACTACCAAAAGAAAACAAATAAACAACAGAAAAGTACACTAACTCCCTAACTAGCCAAAAACAGGAGAAAACTTATTACAAAAATCAAATAGGCACCCACCTCCCTACAGCTTCCAACACGTTTGAGCCTGTAGATGACAGCAACAATGACTAGATGACCAAAACTCAGGCTACAATAAGCCTATTAGCTTTGTGGAAAAGCTTCACCGTCTCACACAATTAATCACAGAGCAACAAGCAGAGCAGGAGAGAAGTACAACACTCTGGAAGGCAGGCTTCAGTTTGAGTAACTCTGGGAGCTTCTTTTCAGCATGCATCCCGGACGAGCCCCAGGTGTGATCAATCAACTAGATCTCTCTCTCCCCAGCACCTAGTAGAGCAGCAGAGAGAGACACACAGAGAAAAGGGAAAAAACCCAGCACACAGGACAAAATATATACACCAATGACACAGTCGTGGAACGTAACAATATATATATATATATATATATATATATAATGAGGAATGAGGGATGCTTTGAGGATCTGTAGGGTTAGGAGTGCTGGATAGTTCTCCAGAGTGATGATTATCCTCTCATTCTCCAACAATGAACTGTTAAGTTCATGACGAGAGCTGAACAAAGTAGCCTGCAGGAAGTGGGAGTTGCACACACACTACAGTCAAGTTCCTACAGGCCTCTTCAGTGTGAATTCAGAGATTAGTTAGAGCGGTATAGATTTTTATCTTCATTGCCCAAAGTACACAACTTGTGGTTTTGTCAAAATTTGGAAATGAAGTAAGAAAATGCTCAGAAGAATGGGAAGATGGATAAATGAATCTCACAGAAGTCAATGTTGCATAAAGAAATAAAATCAACTGTTGTTGAAATATCTAATTTCTATATTTTATTCTTGCATCTTACATGCAATCAAGTTAAAATAATTTCTATTAATTCATTATATAATTATTATACATATTCTAATTATTATTATTATTATTATTATTATTATTATTATTATTATTATTATTTTTAACTCACAATGAGTTTGGGAGAAAAATTCACCCACCCGGCAAGACATTTTGAGACAAATTGTTCTGTTGCTTGGGATTGAGAGGGCAAACGAGGCCGACTAGAGTCAGATACTTCATAAACGCTTCTGAGACGTGTGTGTGTGTGTGTGTATGTGTGTGTGTGTGTGTGTAACTTCTGAACTAGGTCACTATCAGAAACACTTCTTCTGCTGTAGTGAAGAGTGTTCTTATGCTTCTGAGAATTTGCAGTCTCAAGAGGACCGTCAGAGAGTGTCGCAGGACACGCACACACACGACGAGTGAGTGACTGAGAGAGTCATTAGTTCAGCTTCATGTAAATCCCCCTCTATGACAAGTGAGAGCAGCGTCTGTTTCTCCATTAGTGGGACCCATGAGGAGGAACCTGTGGAAACTTCAGACGCCGCCTGTTTTCTCACTGACAATTTTAGCACTTTTTTTTATCACTTGAGGTTGACAATCAACATATTTTGATGGTTATTTTGATCTCCTTTCACTGACCTTTAAGCTGTCATAACTGTTATGTCTCAGTTTTCACTCCTCTGTACTTTCTCCATTCTATCAGCATAAGTGGGTGGATGAGTTCATTCCTCCTCCATCTTTGTATCTCACGATTTTCCTTCTTTTTTTCTCATCTGACATCTCTTTCCTCTCATATCTCAGTTTCTTCTCTCTTCAGTAAAACTCTGAAGTCAAGATAAGGCAGCTGCTTCAGACGGAGAAGAATATCTTGTCAGGATGGTATGGGAATTCATCACTTCCTTTCCCATCATGCTCTTTGCCCCAGGGAGAGACAATAGATAGTTGAGGAACATTTCACTTGAAATGTATTTAGATGTTCAAGTCCACATTGAAAATAAACATCCAAAAGCTCCATTGTTATTGATTTTATATATATATATATATATATATATATATATATATATATATATATATAAAATGCACTAATACTTGAAGCAAAATCGAAGAACAAACGTCATTTCAAAAGAAAACTGGCCAAAATGTAGCTGTTTTTGAGTTTGTTTTAGTAGTTCGAAACAGCACAAACTTTCCGAAAAACTTTGTACCGGCTGTTACACTAAAAAAAAAAAAAAAAAGATTTTTGATGCTGTTCACTTTATATATACAATTTATTTTGATTCAACACCATTGTATCAGGTTTCTGGTTTAAATGTGATTGATTCATGTTAAATTGACTTGAAACGATTACTCTTTGACTTAACTTGATGTTTTCATATTGAAATAACATGTTTCAATCAAGTAAACCAAACCAGGACTCAAATCAAACAGGATTTTCACTTCCCATCATGCTTTGCAAAGGGGCTGAACTAGGAGTGTAAATGTTGAAATAAAGTGCTATTTTAAGCAGTTTTTAGGAAGATGAGAAAATGGAAAGACTTTTTAATGTTTACTGTTCTATTATGTTGGTATTTAATCGTTTCTGTTAATTAATAGTTTTAGGGTTACCATTGTGGTCAATTGATGCACTTGTGCTTGGGTTGAGGACCTGCTAACAAACTTTCAAATTACTTTAATAAGAAAGTAATCACTGTGGTAGTTGCATTTCCCAAAAGCATTGTAAGCCTATGTTGATTGTAAAACCATTGCCACTTATGATCAATTTAGGCTTTACAATGTTTTTGGTTAAGGCAATTTAGGATGAATCCAGTATCACATCAGGATTTCTAACACAGAACATCAGAAAAGTTATATAAATCACAAAATTAAACCAGAAGAATTAACTGTAAAAATCAATGTATATGAAAACAATTTATTTATTTATTTATTTTCCAAAACATTGCAAATAAGTTGGGCTGACACTGTTAAATTAAGCTGTGCCCAACAATAGTAAATAAGTTGAATCAACCTTAATAAATTAAGTTGACCCAACGTAAGTACATTAAATTGGAATAACAGAATTGCATAATGCTGAAATAAAGCAACTTAATCATGTGGAAATCCTTTCCATGATTATTTATGTTTGTTCAAAGAGTTATTTTTTTGAGTGTAGTTGGCATTCCTGCTCATTTTCCTTCAGCACCCAAACACACTTTAAAAAAACGGTCACGTTCAAAAACTCTGCAATGTAATCACAAATTCAGCTTGTTTTGCGCCCATCCAGACTGTTTTGTGTCTGAGAACATGATTAAGACAAAATTTCACTTCAAAGTGTCTCCCTGCGGTGGTTTAATCACTTTTCATGTACACACAAATGTAAGTGGATTTTTGATTCGACGTGGCCAGCTGCAAACATCTGAGAGCGTCTGTTTAGCCGCTCGGCAGCCATGGCAGGTGGAATATATTTTTGCCTGGTTTGTAATCTCAGATCGGGTGGGTGTGAAGTGCTGTAAGTGTGCTTGCGCGTGCGGAGCACTTTTGTGAAGTGATGTTGAGAGTGCTCCGATTCTGATATGATACGACTGTGAAATCTGCCTCCGGTGACTGAAGGAGCGAGAGACACATCAGAACTGCTGTGATATATAGTGTGTAAATGCGTGTGCATATATGGAGAGGCACAGCCATACAGCACACAAGCAGGTGGACTAATTTCTGCCGCAGCAGGGTGACACTGTGGCACAAGAGGCACATAATGAACCTGTCAAACATCATGTTCATGTGGTGTGCCAAAGGCAGCATTAGGTTTTTATGATGTGTGTCGGTCTTTCAGGCCTGTGTATTCACAAGGCTCTGGGTCTGTATTATTGCAGTCTCTTTCGTTCTCTTTTTCTCTCTCTCTCTCAGCTTCAGCCAGCTAAATCTAAGGCAGATAACACTATGTGAGAGCAGATAATAAATGGAAGTGTAGTTTTAGGACTAATGCTCCAGCTGGTGGAGGGGAAGGCTTTCTTTGCTCAACTCTTGGCATCTTTTGTGAGAAATAAGTTCACTTTAGCGTGCTTTTAAAAAAATATACTAAAGTGTGAACTGAATATAATATATTCAGATGTTATTTACTACTGTATAAAAAAGTATTATAGTTTAAATATATATATTATATGCAATTAGCTGAAATTTGGTATTTTTGACCCAATAAGTAGGAGTTAAGCACGTCTTTATATGTAATTTCATAATTACTTTTTTGATATATGATTAAAGTGTACTGGCAAATGTACTGACAAGCAATTATGGTAAACTAAAATATACTTTAATGTAATTCTTTTAATATCATTTCACTTTAATATCAGTGTAGTACATTTAAAATATATTTTATTATAATACTAATATAACATACTAGTTAATAGTAAGTGCATGTGCTTTAGTATTCAACACATTAAAATAAGTGAACTTCTGTAAAGCACGACAAAAGATTATTAAAACAATTATTTGAATGTGCTTTTAAGTAAAACTTTAATTTGACATTATTACAAAGTAAACTTTTTAATCGTGTACTTAAGTGTTTTAAGAAATGGTCATGAAGGTGGACTCCTGATGTAATTATACTGTCCCACTTTATATTAAGTGGCCTTAACTACTATGTACTTACATTTAAATTAACGATTTGATACAATGCACTTATTGTGTACATTCATGTTTTCACATTGTACTTATATTTTAAAAACACCTGCATGTAATTACATCTTTAATTAATTTCTGTAATTACATTTATAATTACACTGTTGTCCCACCCTTAAACCTACCCATACCACCAAAGCTTTCCCTAACCTTACCCGTATCCTTACACCTCAATAGAAGCAAAAGTGTTTTGCAATTCAATATGAACCCAATAAGTGCATTGTACTTATTTTTTGATGCAAGTACATAGTAGTTAAGGCCACTTAAAGGGATAGTTCACCCAAAAATGAAAATTTGATGTTTATCTGCTTACCCCCAGTGCATCCAAGATGTAGGTGACTTTTTTTCTTCAGTCGAACGCAAATTATGATTTTTAACTGCAACCGCTGCCGTCTGTCAGTCAAATAATAGCAGTAGATGGGAACTTGAACAATAAGAGTCGAAAAAACTTCCATAGACAAATCCAAATTAAACCCTGCGGCTCGTGACGGCACATTAATGTCCTAAGACACGAAACGATCGGTTTGTGCGAGAAACCGAACATTATTTATATAATTTTTACCTCTAATACACAACTATGTCCAACTCCGTTCAGCTTCCTGTTAGTGAGGTCAAAAAACGCGTTCTGAAGACGGAAGTGATGTCTCGCCCATATACTTCAATGAGCGCGGGACATCACTTCCGTTGTCAGAGCGCGATCTGACCTCACTAGCCGGAAGCTGAACGAAGTTGGACATAGTGGTGTATTAGAGTTAAAAAATTATATAAATACTGTTATATAAACCGATCGTTTCGTGTCTTAGGACATCAGTGTGTCGTCACGAGCCGCAGGGTTTAATTTGGATTTGTCTATGGAAGTTTTTTCGACTCTTATTGTTCAAGTTCCCATCTACTGCTATTATTTGACTGACAGACAGCAGCGGTTGCAGTTAAAAATCATAATTTGCGTTCGACTGAAGAAAAAAAGTCACCTACATCTTGGATGCACTGGGGGTAAGCAGATAAACATCAAATTTTCATTTTTGGGTGAACTATCCCTTTAATATAAAGTGGGACCAATTATACTTAAGTGGGCTTTTATTTCATTATCTGCAACAAGTAGTTTTTTATTTTATTTATTTTAAATATACTTTTAAGAAGTACAAGTGCACATTCAGTTGAATTAAGCACACTTTTTCACAAGGCATATCAAAACTTTATAATGATTAAAATGAAATGAGTTGGGGATTTGTCTGGTTTTGTATCTTTATATAACACTTAATATTCAGCAATATTATTGACTTGAAACGGCGGTAAAGTTAGTTTAACGTTTGACATTCGTCAGAAATTCGGTTTCATACCCAATTAAACTCTAAGCACATTTCACGTTTTCAGCCCAAACCAACTCAGATATGCATAAACAAATGTCCTTTGCATTGCACAAGGCTTAATTTCACCAAATAAAATATATAATAATTAGCCCTATAAATCAATTAAACAATTTAACTATATGACATTATGATATCAAACTAATGGTAAAATGTTCAGAAAAATATCCCCTTTATTGCACAAGGCTCCGTTTTTGGAATTAGCATTTCACTTATTTTATAATATTTTTATTTTTTATTTTAATGTATACAATACTGTAAATCCATTAAACCACAACACCATTTGACCTGAAAGTATCAAACCAACTGTAAATTACTCAGAATATTATTCTCTATGATGCACAAGGCTTATTTTCCAGAGTAATAATCTGGTATTTTTTATACGTCTTATTTTCCAGATTATTAATCTGGTATTTCTCATATACAGTACTAAACCCATTTATATCCATTAAACTACAACACCGTTTGACCTAAAACTGTCAAACAAACTGCAAATTACTCAGAATATTATTCTCCATGATGCACAAGGCTTGTTTTCCAGATTAATAATCTGGTGATTTTATATTCAGATTATTAATCTGAAGTTTCTTATATACAGTACTGTACCCATTTAAATCCATTAAACTACAACACTGTTTGACCTAAAACTGTCAAACCAACTGCAAATTACTCAGAATATTATTCTCTATGATGCACAAGGCTTATTTTCCAGATTATTAATCTGGTGTTTTTTATATGCATTACTAAACACATTTAAATCCATTAAACTACAACAACGTATGGCCTAAAAGTGTCAAACTAACTGTAAATTACTCAGAATATTATTCTTTATGATGCACAAGGCTTGTTTTTCAGATTATTAATCTGGTGTTTTATATACAGTACTAAACCCATTTAAATCCATTAAACTACAACACCGTTTGGCCTAAACTGTCGAACCAACTGTAAATTACTCAGAATATTATTCTCTATGATGCACAAGGCTTGCAACTCTGTGTTTACCGCATTTGGGGAACGTCACACGTGAACCGATGTCTGAAAGCCAAGTATCAAATCTCTCCAATCCTATTGGCCGGCGACAGCCTATGACATCATCATTGCGTGACCCGGATCTATATAAGGAGTGCCTAGAGAATCAGTCAGTATCTTATTGTCTTGATAAGACGATAAGATCTGTTCAACAAGCAGCCCCGAAGCATGGCTAAGCAATGCAGAGTCTAGTTCCCTGTTCTCAGGGAACCATGGTTACATACGTAACCGGAGACATTCCCTTTCGAAAGGGAACTCATCTCTGCGTTTACCGCATTTGGGGAACGATATTCCCACGCCGCCATGCTTGAGGAGAGTGCATGCCAAAGATGGCTAGACAAACGACAAGCAGTTTCAAAAGAAATGCCAGATAGCAACTCACCCTCAGGTCACACAAAGGCTGTCAGTGACAGCATCCCTATGGCCAATAGCCCAAGCTGAACCTCAAAGAGGCCTTCCGCAGAGAGCCTACCAAAGCTGCTCCAAGGCTTATGGGACCAAATCTTCCAAAGAAAGATGGTCCTGACCTGGTCTGACAGAGGACAAACTTAGTCTTGGCCAACCCTGTCTGAATACAGAGTCTCAACAATGCATTCTTCAGAGAAGACAGCAAGTGAGAGTGACTGAAAAAAAGCAGTAAGTAACTCAAACCTACACGTAGAGACAGGCATCCTGGAGAGCAGAACTCAGCTGAGTGCTATGGACCCTCTTATTGAGGGGAGTATACTCTGCTCAATCCTAGGATCTACTCAGCGTCTGATTATTTGCACTGAGCAGGCTGTGTGCTAAGAAATCCTGATAAAGGGCGCACAAACCAGTCTGGGGGCTGATCCTTAACGGGAGGCCTCATGGAAGCCTGCAACCAATTATTAGCTTAGGGAACTAAGGACTATACAAGACAACCCTAGCAGGGGAGTATAAAGCTCAACCTAACAGATAGACCATACAGTAGGCACATAATCACGGAGGCCAGAGAGGGGCCTACAACATGACAATAGTTCTACATTGAGTAGAAACTCATACATGTCATTCTGCTTAAGTCACAACCCCAGAAGTGGGAGTGGGAAAATCCAAGGGCGGCCTGTAAAGGCCACTCACCTTGAACACCAATCTTGCTGGGAGCAAGAAATAACTACAAGACAGATAAGACCGTAAAGTGCCCACATAACAGTCCACCTAACACAATCCAACAAGCAGTGTACTCAGTAAAAGCACCTTTTACTCTTTAAAGCAAGAGGAGTACAACATACGCCATCATGATCTAAAGGAGGCCCAAAAATGGGCCTACAACTTCAGACAGACACGTGGCGTCAGCACCTGGTGTAGGTGCAGAAGGTCCTTAACAATCTGGAACACGCAGACAAAGGTACCTTGGATTAAAGGTGTGCTCTCCTGAGCTTAACCTTGTTGCAGATGTTGTTACTGTCTCGCTGGACAGAAATTATGAACGTAGTGTTTAATGTCTCTTTCCTCACAGGCTAGAGGCTCAGAACGTGGTCGTCTCTGTTGCTGCCTCACAAGCTGTAGACTCAGATCATGGGATATGTTGTTGTATCTCTGGATGAACCAGAGGCTCAGAACGGTGTTGTATCTGTTAGTGTCTCAGCTTCGCAAGCCGGGACTTGGTATATCTGTTAATGTCTATCCCTGTATGTCTATCCCCACACCTCTCTCCCCTGTGGAAATCATTTGCATAAAGCACAAAGTTGAAAGTCTTTACAGTGTCTTTAAGGTTTGCCAATGCATTTCTCACTTTAGAAACTACCACCAGAATACATTTGGCAATATTCTAAACAAATAGAGACTAAACATGATGAAAAAAGATTGAACTGTCATTCAATTGTAGATTAACAGCTGAATTTGTGCCAGATGTTGCACTACAAATAGCTGTCACTTAGAATACTTATTTATTTGAATAAGTATGAAATTGATTTGTAGTTTGCATCAGTTCTAAGGTTTTCAAACATCATTTTGAATGGATTTGGATGGATCCTTGTGATTTCTCTTTGTTTCACCTATTGCTGCTAAGGTCTCGTGGAATTTTATGGCGGTCTGTGGCCAACCTTAGGAGGTAGTCTCTAGATGGGTGAAGGGCAGAAACTGCCTGTGGACCAAAGAGAAGTCCTGTCCTTCCTAGGCTTGGTACAAGAGGTCTTCTTCTTGCCCTCTAAGAGAGTCTTGATGTTGTCCTTACATCTTTATCTGATGGAGTTGGACAGTTTGTTTGTGTTAGTCCACCAAGATCCAATCAAAATGTAGCAAACCTTTGTCTGCTGTTACGGACAGAGTGGGGCCCAGCCATAAACTGGGCCCTGGAATGTGCTGTTCACTACACCAACATGCAACATAGGAGGCCCAGAAGGCCTACAACTCGTAAACACATGGCATCTGCTAGTGGCAATCATGAACATACCAGTTACCAGTTTTTACTGAGTGTATTTCATGCACTCAGTAAAAACTCCCTAAACTCTTAAAACAAGAGGAGTACACACTCCACCACAATACTCTGAGAGAGGCCTTACCTAGGACCTACTCTTAGCAGAGACGGGGCGTGGCCAGTGGCGGTGATGGGCCATACAAAACCAACACAGAACTGTGCCAACATGTAATCTGAAAGGAGGCATTAATGGGGCCTACAACTTCAACAACACATGGCGCCAGCTAGTGGTTATAAAGGGGATAAAGCTCAAAGGGCTCTAAACCCAACAAACAGTTGTGGGAAACTATCTCAACACAACCTGAGCTAAGTCTGCACATTCCAAAAGGAAATGTACAGGAATTTACACAGTTACAGGGGATGAATGAAATGCTATCATGGTCTAAGGGAGGCCTACAAATGGCCTACTACCTCAAACTGACACGAGCATAGACCTCTGGCAGTGCTAAACTGAGCAAAACTCATGACCAACAACACTTGTGAACACAAGCTGCTAAACTAGAAGGAGGCTAAATCCATTAGAGCCAAATAAGAGGAAATAAAGCAAAACTCAACATGCAAACAATGTGAGGTGGCTGATTAAGGCCAACACTAGTCATAACTATTAACTGATGTGACGAGTGCTAACTCAAACTTATTCTAGCTAACACCAGAGGAGAACCTACTCTGTACAATGGTGGCTTTTGTGGCCTGCACAAATATCGTTCTAGCCAACCTAACAAACTTTGCCCAATAACGTTTTCCGACTACATACTCAGGAAAAACCAAGCAGGAACACAAGGTCAATATATTTATACACATAAACATAAACCCAGCTTACCTTCCTGTAGCTCGAAGACCAAAGATTCCTCTTTTCCTTTTCTTTCACAAGGAAGGATGGAATCTAGGGTTCTTTGAAGAGTAAAAGAGCCTCTTTCACTATCAAGCCCTTTGCAGGCCTTTAGAAAAATATTCATCAAGGGCCCAGCCTTCAGCCTGACTGTTTAAGAAGTGCCTGAGTATGTTAAACGAGTCCAAAACCCAGGAGGCGGAGGAAGAAGGGGCGAGGGCAGGTGTGAAGTCACCCTTGCAAAGAGAGGGAATCGATTACCGACGGTGCTGGCGTCTGCGATCGATCACCTCCCAAATAACTTGCTTCTTCCACCTCGGGTCCCGCCATCTTTGTGACTTGCTCCAAGACAGAGGAGGCGCCCGAGCGGCCATACTGGACCTCTGGTCCTGTCTCTGAGCCTCAGCTAGAGATGGACCAGCCTCCTGGCTGACTACATGTTCAGAAAAAAAACTATACAGGAAAACCAAGGTTGACATATTTTAAAATATAAAATATATACCCAGCTTACCTTCCTGCGGCTCGAAGACCGAAGATTCCTAATTTTCCACATGAAAGGAAAATAAAGCCTAAAAGAGCCCCTCATTATCAAACCGTAAAAGCGGGCCGTCAAAAAAATAATAGCCATAATATTATTAATCTTGAAATAAAGAAGCCTTGTGCATCATAGAGAATAATATTCTGAGTAATTTACAGTTGGTTTGACACTTTTAGGCCAAACGGTGTTGTAATTTAATGGATTAATATGGGTTTAGTACTGTAAAAAAAACAAAAAAAAAAAAACAGTAGATTAAAAATCTGGAAAACAAGCCTTGTGCATCACAAAGAATAATATTCTGAGTAATTTGCAGTTGGTTTGACACTTTTAGGCCATACGTTGTTGTAGTTTATTGGATTTAAATGTGTTTAGTAATGCATATAAAAAAACACCAGATTAATAATCTGGAAAATAAGACGTATAAAAATATCAGATTATTAATCTGGAAAATAAAAAGCCTTGTGCATCATAGAGAATAATATTCTGAGTAATTTACAGTTGGTTTGACAGTTTTAGGCCAAACGGTGTTGTAATTTAATGGATTAATATGGGTTTAGTAATGCATATAAAAAACACCAGATTAATAATCTGAAAAACAAGCCTTGTGCATCATAAAGTATAATATTCTAAGTAATTTACAGTTGGTTTGACTGTTTTAGGCCAAGTGGTGTTGCAGTTTAAATGGGTTTAGTACTGTATATGAGAAATACCAGATTAATAATCTGGAAAATAAGACGTATAAAAAAATACCAAATTATTAATCTGGAAATTAAGCCTTGTGCATCATAGAGAATAATATTCTGAGTAATTTACAGTTGGTTTGACAGTTTTAGGTCAAATGGTGTTGTAGTTTAATGGATTTAAATGGGTACAGTACTGTATATAAAACACACCAGATTAATAATCTGAATATAAAATCACCAGATTATTAATCTGGAAAACAAGCCTTGTGCATCATGGAGAATAATATTCTGAGTAATTTAGAGTTGGTTTGATAGTTTTAAGCCCAACAGTGTTTTAGTTTAATGGATTTAAATGGGTTCAGTACTGTATATAAAAAACACCAGATTAATAATCTGGAAAATAAGACGTATAAAAAATACCAGATTATTAATCTGGAAAATAAGCCTTGTGCATCATAGAGAATAATATTCTGAGTAATTTGCAGTTGGTTTGACAGTTTTAGGCCAAACAGTGTTGTAGTTTAATGGATTTAAATGGGTTTAGTACTGTATATGAGAAATACCAGATTAATAATCTGGAAAATAAGAACGTATAAAAAATACCAGATTATTACTCTGGAAAATAAGCCTTGTGCATCATAGAGAATAATATTCTGAGTAATTTGCAGTTGGTTTGACAGTTTTAGGCCAAACAGTGTTGTAGTTTAATGGATTTAAATGGGTACAGTACTGTATATAAGAAACTCCAGATTAATAATCTGAATATAAAATCACCAGATTATTAATCTGGAAAACAAGCCTTGTGCATCATGGAGAATAATATTCTGAGTAATTTGCAGTTAGTTTGACACTTTTAGGCCATACGTTGTTGTAGTTTAATGGATTTAAATGTGTTTAGTAATGCATATAAAAAACACCAGATTAATAATCTGGAAAATAAGCCTTGTGCATCATAGAGAATAATATTCTGAGTAATTTACAGTTAGTTTGACACTTTTAGGCCATACGTTGTTGTAGTTTAATGGATTTAAATGTGTTTAGTAATGCATATAAGAAACACCAGATTAATAATCTGAATATAAAATCACCAGATTATTAATCTGGAAAATAAGCCTTGTGCATCATGGAGAATAATATTCTGAGTAATTTACAGTTGGTTTGACAGTTTTAGGTCAAACAGTGTTGTAGTTTAATGGATTTAAATGGGTACAGTACTGTATATAAGAAACACCAGATTAATAATCTGAATATAAAATCACCAGATTATTAATCTGGAAAACAAGCCTTGTGCATCATGGAGAATAATATTCGGAGTAATTTGCAGTTGGTTTGACAGTTTTAGGTCAAACGGTGTTGTAGTTTTAATGGATATAAATGGGTTTAGTACTGTATATGAGAAATACCAGATTAATAATCTGGAAAATAAGACGTATAAAATACCAGATTATTACTCTGGAAAATAAGCCTTGTGCATCATAGAGAATAATATTCTGTGTAATTTACAGTTGGTTTGATACTTTCAGGTCAAATGGTGTTGTGGTTTAATGGATTTACAGTATTGTATACATTAAAATAAAAAATAAAAATATTATAAAATAAGTGAAATGCTAATTCCAAAAACGGAGCCTTGTGCAATAAAGGGGATATTTTTCTGAACATTTTACCATTAGTTTGATATCATAATGTCATATAGTTAAATTGTTTAATTGATTTATAGGGCTAATTATTATATATTTTATTTGGTGAAATTAAGCCTTGTGCAATGCAAAGGACATTTGTTTATGCATATCTGAGTTGGTTTGGGCTGAAAACGTGAAATGTGCTTAGTTTAATTGGGTATGAAACCGAATGTCTGACGAATGTCAAACGTTAAACTAACTTTACCGCCGTTGACTAGAATGCACTGACACTACAACAGTCATGTTCCGCAAGTAAAAACTCCACTCATTTTCTCCATAGGGAGATGGATTTTGAACGATAACTTAAGTACTTTTAAAGACAGACCTACTGTGAGCTATGAGGTTGTTAATTGATGGTATTTGCTTCTGTTGAATCCTTCTGCTTGTGTTATTTAAACTTATTTTTAAAATAATCATGTTTTACAGCAGAAAAACTACAGTTGAAATGAGCAAAATGCGCCAAAAGAGCTCTTTAGCTCCGCTCTCTCTCATGAAACAAAGTGTCCCTACACTCTTCAAATACTGAAATGTTTGTATGCATATTTTGCAATAAACCTAAAATATATTGTTTTTATACATATAATCAACATTTGTAAATGAGTAGTTTCATATTTTTCCATCGTTTTTAATTCGATTATGCTGTTTGCAATGCTTCACGGGATTGTAGTTCTTTCCCTCGCTTAAGCCGTTAAGTACGTATTTTCGTCCGGTTTTCAAATACTTTTTTGCTTCAAATCAAAATTTGGAGTGTTGTGATTCACCTCGTAGCTGACTGGCTTGGATCATGGCTTATATCTCTTTAAATAAGACTATTATAAAATCCCTATGGGAAAATCCCTTCGGGAACCAGCGTCGCTGAAAAAGTGGGTTGGAACTGTTGGATGAGCTGGACGATGATATCACTGTATTCTGCAGAGCTGCTTTAAAGATGAAATTAACTCATTCCACAAATAATGAACTTTACACAGTATTGAATTAAACTGAACTGATTTCACCTGAATAATTATGGGATGAATTAATTGAATCATCATTTTCCTCTTTATCACCGTAAAGTTGCTTTCAAGCAATCTGTGTTGTATAAAGCACTATATAAAGGTGATTTAGTGATGTTTTATAAGCCAATCTTTTGCATACACTAAATATTAAACTTCTGTCTGTGCTACAGACATTAAATCATACAGATTATTGAGGAGAGGTGTGCTATTATAACATCACTTTTGTCTTTTTATGGTATAGAAGTTCTTGCAAGTGTTCTCTCTGTTATCTGTGATGTGATTTTTTTTTTTTTTCCTAATATAGATTTCATTTCCATGGCACCGCATATGCAAGCATTATTTAGGTGTATAGTTGTGTACCAGAGCCCAGATCAGACAGAAATGCTATATAACTGTTGAGATGACAGAACCAGGTTGTGTGCATGTAGGAGCAGCGTTTGATCCGTCAGTCGTACAGACAGATCAGCTCACGTTCTCTGGCTCTTTCTGCATCATGTCATTGGTTATAAACTTCCATCCATTGCTATTTATGTAGCTGCATTCGGGAACATTCATCACATGGAACGTCTTGTTAATTAGAGACATTAATAATTAGTTTCTGAATTCATAATTATGTTGATATTCTATGAAAGATTTCAGGATGATATATCCATAATGAAAAATGAAAGTCTAAGATTCTTAAAAATGAAAATGTATAATGATTTACTATTATTTCTTAAAAAACATTTGTATATAAAAATACTAAGTAGTAAAGCAGTTTTGTGTAAACGTAGTCTTTAATTGCAAAATGAAAATGATAAACACTTTTTTTTAAGAATTTTGGCACCATTTTAAAGACAGTTTAGACTTTGCTTCTCTGATATTGGCTGAATTCCCAAGCTTAAAAATTTTAAACCACAGACAATTTACCCAGTTTATTTTCCTTTATATTGCATTTTTTAATGAGTTTTAAGGATTAGTTCTCAAGGCAAATTCCCCAATGATTACAAAAACAATTTTGAGATAATTCTATTCATATTAAAGGCATTATGAAGACTAGACTGAGAGATTGAAAGTTGAATTAGCTGGCATGAGAAACACCCTAAGGGAGTTGAAGGCCTCTGACCCAGAAACCTCCTCTCTCTACTGCAACTTTACCCTTTGACCTGAATGACCAGTCCATGAAACGCAGTGTTAAACCAACCTGTCAACTCTGACACTTAATATTACAGAGGGAAAACAGGTTAAATTCTTTGCAAGAGTTTCACCAGAGAGCAGAAAGAAACTTCAGCAGAGGAAGGTGATTGTGCAGGCCTGAAACAGTGAAACAGAGGGTCTTGGCTTTAAGATTGTGATTTTTAAATAGCTTATGGTTTTTAATGACCATAATTAAGGAGATTTTGAGTCGTGCACTAGATCTGAGCTTATGAGTGGTCAAGTCTCAGGTGGAGAGCTGCTCTTTCTGTCTTTTTCACCTTCACCTGAGATGCCCCGAGCAAGAATTTGCTTTGAATTGATTACATTTGGGTTACTTTTGTCTCATGGTCTCAGAGTAAGAGAGCTCTTCAACTAAAGATTTAATATTTTATATCTGAATAATAAATAGCCTCTTCTACAGTCTGATTCAGACAGCACTGTTCTGGTATGGAACAAGTGAGTGATAATGTACAATCAGACCGTTATTATCACTAAATAATAATAATAAAAAACAGGCTGATCATCTGGACCCGGGCACATTGCAATAAAAATATATTTGTAAAAATACAAATAACTTGCTTTTTAAAAGTTTGGGGTCAGTAAGATTTAAAAAATAAATAAATAAATAAATGCTTTTATTCAGCAAGGATGCTTTAAATTGATTAAAAAAGTTACAGTGAAAATATTTATAATGTCAAAAGTAAAGACATTTATGAATATCAAAGAATCCTGAAAAAAAAAAAAAAAAAAAAATCACCGTTTCCACAAAAATAAGAAGCAGCACAACTGATTTCAACATTGATAATAATAAGAAATGTTTCTTGAGTATCAAATCAAAGGATCATGTGACACTGAAGATGATAAATTCAGCTTTGATCACAGGAATAAATTACATTTTAAAATACATTACAATAGAAAATAGTTCTTTTAAATTGTAATAATATTTCACAATATTACAGTTTTTACTGTATTTTTGATCAAATAAATGCAGCCTTGGTGAGCAGAAGAGACTTCTTTCAAAAACATTAAGGGCCAGATTTACTAAACTCTGCACGTGATCTACTGACGACGTGCAAATTAAAGTACATTCCCATAATGACCAACACAATCTACCAAGAGCAAATTAGTTTCTTTGGGGTGGTAAAATAATGGCTCAAATACCAGATTGACTAGCACAAACCTTGCAGGTCTATTGAAGTCAAAGTTGAATGTCTTAAAATTCCCTCAACATAAGGATCCACTCAAATGGTTTCAAGGTCGACATGCTGATCAAGCCAGCTCTCCCCTGCAGTTGGCAGTCTGGTTGTTGACGTTTCCTCTGATGCAATTGGTATTTTGCAACTCCTTCAGTGTATTAGAAGCTGATTGGAGGTCTGAACCACCTTGCCCTGCGCACACACACACAGACAGAGAGAGAGAGATCACTAGTAACAGCTGTGTGTCTCACTAGCACAAACCTGCTCTCAGCCTCTTACGGGCCTCATAGACTCTCATTTGGGCATTTAAGTTTTTGTCAAACGTTTCTCTCTTTCTCTCTTGTTCATATGCAAACACACTGCATGCATTTTTTTCAAGGTATGTGTATGCCGGGCCGTCTGCCCAATGACAGATTAATTGGTTTGGAATAGTGCCACTCTTTGGGAGTTGAGTTTGCCCTGTGTGTGTTTTCATGCAGAGCTGTGCCATCTGCCTCTGTGGCACTGCCATTGCCTTCAATATGCCCGTCATCGACACACACACATACCCATCCCCTGTTCACTTGGCACAGGACTCGTAAACTCTCTCTAATGTCTCTTTGAGTAATGTATTATCAGCCATGTGTTTCTCATAATGAATGGTTTATAAGATGTTCCTGCCATTCCTGCTGCACAGACTTATGGTTAGGGATTTGAACAAACCCCTAACACCATAGTATCAAACTCTGGTGTGTAACTATTCCCGGCGCACTGTTTGTGCTATGGAAATGAATAGAGCTGGGACAAAAAATCGATGCAAATTCTGAGATTTTCCAAATGCATCGAGATTCTCTCTCGAATCAAACCTGAGCTTATTTTTCAACAGCATATGGCACTGCATGGTTTCGAAACACACGTACTCTGCTTGCTTCCGATTCCTTACACACACCACTTGAACCTTCTATAAAATAATAAGTTCTAATAAATTCATAAAGTTCTAAAAGAGAATTACAAGGGTGTTTGCAGTGGGCTGTTTACATTAATCTTGCGTCATAAAAGTACATTCTCAGCCGAACGCACAAGCGCTCTTCAGCTGGGTTGCCGGTAGGGCAAAGGCTGCGATTATTTAATGCTCAGCTTGTCAGAGCTGTACGGCTCTGTGATCAGTAGTAAATGCTTCTCCATCTGAAAGCCAGAGGGTGCTCTTGCGCAGAAACTCAAAATATGCCCTGCTGCAGAAAAGATGTGTAGAACATGCGTCATATCGCTGTAGCTGAATAAACAGAAGATTGAAACGCTTTGATTAAACATGATAATAAACACACGACTGCTCAACTGTTGTTATGAAGTGAGTTTGGAGTAAAAACATGTTATTAAATGTTATCTTTTGTTGGACAAGCTGTTAATAAATGCTTCTCGTGTCTGGAAAGATGTTTGACGCATGTTGCTTTTTTTTTAAATGTACATTATTAGCGATTCAAACTCGGTAGTGCTTTCAGATGGATTAGCATTCGGAGCCATACTTCATTGACAAGCTGCGCATAAAAAAATAATTGCAGCCTTTGCGATTTCCAAATTGCACTAAGAATCACTTTTAAGCGATAATCACGTTCAAGTTCAATGTTATTTTTCATATCGTGCGATAAATTGTGCAGCCTTACTTGTCAGGTTTTCACAACTAAATCTGCCCAATTGCCTCTCAAAACTAGCCCAATCACATTTCAGAGGGGGTCCCTCAGTAAAAATCAGCGTTTTTTTGCCAAGGTTCCCCTGGCAAAATTAGCATTCCAGGGGATAAATATCACATTATTGGGGTCGCTTCAACCCGCGGACATGAAAAACAATCTGCGGCAACACAGTTAAAGTAGCCCAATTCCACAGGAAAACTGCAGACTTGGCAACACTGCTCTTCAGCGCTCTTCTTCGTGAGCATTTGAGCAAGTGGTTAAAAACTAGTCTAGAGCGCCATCTGCTGTTAAAAACTAATCTCAGAATCGATTTGAGAGAGAATCGTGATGCATTCAGAAAATCTCAGAATTGATCCATGAATCAAGATGCATTGATTTATTGTCCCAGCCCTAGAAATGAATGACTCCTCACATCATTTACTTTTTTTAATTTCTTAAATGCTTTTTATCGAAAGTGACGAATAAAGAACATCACAAGCAATTTGAGGAGATATTTTCAAAAGTTCTTGTCATGTTGGACAATATAAACCTGTGGTGACATGCGCTGCATCTGAAATCAAATACTTCTCTACTATATAGCATGCGAAAAACAGTATGGCAGCAGAGTTGTATGTAAACGAATACATATTGTTCGAAAAACAGTAGGCGAATAGTACCCGGATATCGTACTACTTCCGGCGAGATTCTGAAGAGCGCAAACGATGGACACTGTACTATCCCATGAGGCCATGGGAGGGGATTTTTGAATGACAGTGAAGCGACACCAGTGACACTGGTAGGTCACTTGACCGTAACAACATGGCGGATGTAGTACATCTGTATTACATACTATATAGAACTTTCTTTATTAAAGGGATAGTTCACCCAAAAATGAAAATTTGATATTTATCTGCTTACCCCCAGTGCATCCAAGATGTAGGTGACATTTTTTCTTCAGTCGATCACAAATGATGATTTTTAACTGCAACCGCTGCCCTCTGTCATTCAAATCATTGCAGTAGATGGGAACTTCATCTATAAGAGTGAATAAACCTTGCTTAGACAAATCCAAATGAAACCCTGCGGCTCGTGACAACCCATTAATGTCCTAAAACACGAAACGATCGGTTTGTGTGAGAAACCGAACAGTATTTATATAATTTTTTAACTCTAATACACCACTATGTCCAACTCCGTTCAGCTTCAGGTTAGTGAGGTCTGATCGCGCTCTGACAACGGAAGTGATGTCTCGCGCTCATTGAAGTATATGGGCGAGACATCACTTCCGTCTTCAGAACGCGTTTTTTGACCTCACTAACAGGAAGCTGAACGGAGTTGGACATAGTGGTGTATTAGAGTTAAAAAATGATATAAATAATGTTCGGTTTCTTGCACAAACCGATCGTTTCGTGTCTTAGGACATTAATGTGTCGTCACGAGCCGCAGGGTTTAATTTGGATTTGTCTAAGCAATGTTTATTCACTCTTATAGATGAAGTTCCCATCTACTGCAATGATTTGAATGACAGAGGGCAGCGGTTGCAGTTAAAAATCATCATTTGTGATCGACTGAAGAAAAAATGTCACCTACATCTTGGATGCACTGGGGGTAAGCAGATAAACATCAAATTTTCATTTTTGGGTGAGCTATCCCTTTAACGGTCGCTAAGTAAGTTATAATTCAAATGTAGGACTTACTCAAACAGTGCGTAATTTCGGACGCACCGATAAGGTTTGACTCTTTTGACTTGGGCCAGTAAACAACAAATAACAACACCCTAGTAACCACATACATTGCCCTAGAATCGTGAAGGTTACACTGGCACAGGCAAACAAAGAAAATGTAAAAATCTAGTTATTCTGACATCAGGTGAAGACATGAGCTGAAAGTGAAATGTGAAAAGATGAGCATGTCTGCCTCTCTTTTCCACTCTTATTGCTGTGTCTCTCATCTCTCTGTCTGTCTCAGTCAATACACTGACGTGTTTGTGTTTGTCTCCTCAGCTGCTGGGTTTCATCTACGCCTGCTACGTCATCAGTGTCATCACAGAGGAGGAGGACAGCTGTGAGTATCTTCACTGTCTCTCTCTTATCTCCCATCAAGCCCGTCTGTCTGCTTGGCAGTAGTTCTGCTGTTGTGGCTGATATCTGCCTGCTCAGGTCAAAAAGTGTGTGTGTGTGTGTGTGTGTGAGAGAGAGAGATAAGAGAAAAAATGTAAGTCTGTCCAAACAACACATTCTTTCTTGTTCAAGTGTCTAAAACAGATCATTTATCAATTTTATTATGAAGAAGTGTCCTTGTTTGATTGTACTCTTCAGGAGATGAAGGCTCTGTGTCCTCCTAGCTTTGTTTTGAGAGACTATATCTAAACCATATGAATTATCAATGTTGAAGAATATGAAATATTGATGTAAAAAAACATTTTGGTCCATAGGAAGATATACTCAGATATACTTTGTGAGAAACACTGTATTACTCAACTCGCTTTATAAAATGATGTGTGTGTGTAAGTGTGCCTACATGTTTGTGTGGACGTCAATTGTAAAAATGTGTTTGCAACATAGACTCAATGAAAACTTTTTTTCCAAAACTCCAAAAATGTATATGTACATCAGGGGCATTTCCTCAGAGTAGGCAAGGGAGGCAACACAAATATTGCAAATTATGACATTAAAAAGAGCGCAAGTCACGTGTATTTCTTAAGGAACACTGCCCAACAGCGACACCCGCAGGTAAAGTTACACAGAGGAGTCATGCCTCCCTTTCCTCTCATAGGAATCTATAGAAAATCATCTGAACCCCGGCGTGCGGTGGGTTTTGTGGGGGGTAATTGAGAATGAATGGGGGAAAGTCACGTGAGAGGAGGCAATGTCTCCATCGCGCTATGATTGGATGTAATTGGTTATGATTGGATATGATTGGTTTGTGCGATAAATCCCGCCTCTCGTTGACGTGCGCTTTCCGCGCGTAGGTTTGACTGAACAAATGAAGGCGTCAATCGGAAGACTAATCGAAAAGTAAGTAAACAGATCACCCAGTTAGATATATCACTACTTTATGTTACGTCAAAATCAAACTTGAAATGGACTGAAAGCATGATTACTGCGGGGTTTTTTAGTGCAATCAGCTTGGTGAAATTAAAAATGCAATTCGTGTCTGTGACAGACGGTGTTAATGGAGCATGACTGATGATCCAAAATATTCTAGGTTGACAATTAAAAAGAAAAACCGCAATAAACAAATAAAATATATTGTTTAAATTATTATTGCCTTTAGTTATTATTTTGGAATGAATGTAGAAATGCTTAAAACACTTGATGCTTGATGAGATTGACTTGGTTTTGATAAATAGAACATTGCATTGTTAATGTAAAATTACAAAATGGAGTTGTATTTGGTTTCTTTTTCTTTTTTTTTTTTTTTGATATACTGTAATGTTCATTTAACAAGGAAGATTTGTCAACTTTAAGAGTAATGCACATGAATTTACAATGATTCTTAAAAATAAAAAAAAATGTGCCACCTCATTTCAGAGCACCACTGCACGCCACTGATGTACATATAATACACTACAGTTTTACGCTGAAATGAACACTAGAATTTGATTCCTTTTCGATTAAAAAGACTTATTCTTGTGCGGTTCCTTCCACAGTATTATGTTTTGACCTCAAAACACTTTTATAATAGTGCTTTGTAAACTAATACGTTCTGACGTTTGCATCACATAATCAGCACCATATGTGAGTCTCAGAGTAAACTTGCTCAGTAGCTCCCCTGGTACAGCATTGCACTTGCAATTTCAAGTTTATGGTGAGTCTCTTGAAACAAGAGTCATGATAAAAGAGCTCAAACACCAGAAGAAAACTGAAGCATGGTTGCTTCAGCAAATGTGTTTTTATCTCACATTTGCTTTTGTTAAAGGGGGGTATCACACACAGTTTCTGCCAATCTCATGTTGATCTTGAGTATCTATAGAGTAGTAGTGCATCCTTCATATCTCAAAAAATGTCTTTTAATCATATTCATAAAAGATACATACGCTGTACTGAGTCTTTCCGAAAACAGCCAAGCGCCTGGAGGCGTGCTGTGTGAGTGGAGCTAAAGAGTGACGAGTACGCTCCGCTTTTGTGTAGAGATAGTATGATCAGATGTATTTAAACACACACAATGCACCATCGCATTATCCCTGGATAACTTTTGAATCACTATAATGAATGATGATGAATAATGAATTTATAAATTCACTACATTTGTGTTGTTTACATTATTTGCACTTAGGCGCCTATTGCCAACAAAACAGACATTTGATGCAGTTTTACTCACCACCTGCGGTTCCGACTTATGACCGGGATCATTACCGCTGTGACCGCTCCATCTTTCAGTTTCAAACAATCTGCAAATCCAGCGTAGAACTGGGCCTTGTTTATAAAACCATAAGTGCCGATTCTGAGGACTCGAACAGCCCAAAAAACACAAGATATTCTCCATTCATTTTAACCAATAAAAAAAGTGATTGAAACTATCAGTTTCTATGGTTATTTTAATAACAAATATCGAGAGCGCATCAATGTAATGCACTCGCGCTCTTCCAGGAGAAGTGCCCATACAAGGAATTCCGCCCCCGTTTATGTCACTCAGGCCCATACTTGAAAAAAAGACCCAGAATCCTGTAATTTGGAAGACAATTTTTGGCACAGAAATACTCAGTCAACTCGTGTTTTGAAACTTTGGCCATGTTTAGCATGAGAATCCAACTCATCCAATTCTTTTAACTTGAACGCCATGTTTTTAGAAAGTCATGTCATGCACAGGATGTTACAAAAGACGGGACTTTTTCATTTTTTTTCTATATAATCATGCAATCATTGCACTACTTTTCTATTCCAAATACACACTAGACAGACATGTTTGACCGTTGCGCAGTGAAATGAAAGTGGAATGCAAAAACATGCAACGGTCAAACACATCCGTCTAGTGTGTGTTTGGAATAGGAAAGTAGTGCAATGATTGCGTGTTTATATAGAAAAACAATGAAAGTCCTACAGTGGAATGCAAAAACATGTTCCATGTGAAGCGGCGCAGGTGCTCTGCAAAATATGTGGTCAGTCAGTTCTAACCAAGGCGGAAAACTCAAACCTTTTTCATCACCTGAAAAGGTACCATCCCAGCGACTCTGTGTGTGTGTGTGTGTGTGTGTGTGTGTGTGTGTGTGTGTGTGTGTGTGTGTGTGTGTGTGTGTGTGTGTGTGTGTGTGTGTAAAATTCTTGGAAGATGTCTGTACAGACAAAGATAGCCAATCTGATTAGAGTTTGCCAGATAAGGAAAGTGCTTTCCAGTACTGACTGTTGAATAGGTCCATGGGAATGCACATAAATTCAAAAAAATATATATATATATATATATAGTTTTCAGTGCATAAACAGTGCATATTTGCTCTTGGCAGAATAGGCTAAGTGGGAGAGGACCAGAGTGAAGCCCAGGGGATGAGATAAGCCACTGCCCTGTTTGTATGGGCTAAGCACTAGCCCTCCACTGACTATTAATGCTTTCCCCTGTTCCAGAAAAGTAGGAGATACTGTTCTTTGGTTTACCACCATTGAACTTTCCCCGTAGGGCTGTATCTCGCTGACTGCACTGAAATAATCCACTTTTATCCTTTACAGTCACTTCCTGTTTGTCTTTGTCTTCTGATGACCCTTGAGCTTCATCACTCAACAGGAGGTGGTGTGTGTTTTTGTGTTTTATAGGCAGTGCACATGTGCTCGGGTGAACTCTGTATTTATGCTCTGACAAATTGACCAACATTAAAGTGATTATAAGTGCGCAGAGGAACATTTTATTGCTTCAAGGTTGATTCATAACCCAGAGCATTTAAAGACAACATGAAATCAAAATGGCTGTTTGGTGGCTTTTATGCCTGTTAGTTTTGAGGCCATCTGTCTGTTAGTGCAAAATGAACTTTTAGCACATGTGAGCATATAAAAATTTACAATCTCGAATTACAATCGCCCATTTGTCCAATGAAATGTTCTCTAGAATGAACATGTTCTTCAGCTGATTCACTATCGTACAAACCTGATTCCAAAAAAGTTGGGACACTGTACAAATTGTGAATAAAAACAGAATGCAATGATGTGTAAGTTTCAAATTTCAATATTTTATTCAGAATACAACATAGATGACATATCAAATGTTTAAACTGAGAAAATGTATCATTTTAAGGGAAAAATAAGTTGATTTTAAATTTCATGGCATCAACACATCTCAAAAAAGTTGGGACAAGGCCATGTTTACCACAGTGTGGTATAACCTCTTCTTTTTATAACAGTCTGCAAACGTCTGGGGACTGAGGAGACAAGTTACTCAAGTTTAGGAATAGGAATGTTGTCCCATTCTTGTCTAATACAGGCTTCTAGTTGCTCAACTGTCTTAGGTCTTCTTTGTCGCATCTTCCTCTTTATGATGCATCAAATGTTTTCTATGGGTGAAAGATCTGGACTGCAGGCTGGCCATTTCAGTACCCGGATCCTTCTTCTACGCAGCCATGATGTTGTAATTGATGCAGTATGTGGTCTGGCATTGTCATGTTGGAAAATGCAAGGTCTTCCCTGAAAGAGACGACGTCTGGATGGGAGCATATGTTGTTCTAGAACTTGGATATACCTTTCAGCATTGATGGTGCCTTTCCAGATGTGTAAGCTGCCCATGCCACACGCACTCATGCGACCCCATACCATCAGAGATGCAGGCTTCTGAACTGAGCGCTGATAACAACTTGGGTTGTCCTTGTCCTCTTTAGTCCGGATGACATGGCGTCCCAGTTTTCCAAAAAGAACTTCAAATTTTGATTCGTCTGACCACAGAACAGTTTTCCACTTTGCCACAGTCCATTTTAAATGAGCCCTGGGCCAGAGAAAACGTCTGCGCTTCTGGATCAGATATGGCTTCTTTTTTGACCTATAGAGTTTTAGTCGGCAACGGTGAATGACACGGTGGATTGTGTTCACCGACAATGTTTTCTGGAAGTATTCCTGAGCCCATGTTGTGATTTCCATTACAGTAGCATTCCTGTATGTGATGCAGTGCCGTCTAAGGGCCCGAAGATCACGGGCATCCAGTATGGTTTTCTGGCCTTGACCCTTACGCACAGAGATTTTTCCAGATTCTCTGAATCTTTGGATGATATTATGCTCTGTAGATGATGATAACTTCAAACTCTTTGATATTTTTCCCTGAGAAACACCTTTCTGATATTGCTCCACTATTTTTCACTGCAGCATTGGGGGAATTGGTGATCCTCTGCCCATCTTGACTTCTGAGAGACACTGCCACTCTGAGAGGCTCTTTTTATACCCAATCATGTTGCCAATTGACCTAATAAGTTGCAAATTGGTCCTCCAGCTGTTCCTTATATGTACATTTAACTTTTCCGGCCTCTTATTGCTAGCTGTCCCAACTTTCTTTGGAATGTGTAGCTCTCATGAAATCCAAAATGAGCCAATATTTGGCATGACATTTCAAAATGTCTCACTTTCAACATTTGATATGTTATCTACATTCTATTGTGAATAAAATATAAGTTTATGAGATTTGTAAATTATTGCAAATTATTGAAACTTTTTTTATTTGCAATTTGTACAGTGTCCCAACTTTTTTGGAATCTGGTTTGTAGTTAGTTCAGGTGTTCAGTTATGCTAATGCTCTTTTTATTTCCTTTTCCAAACAAGAAAGAAAGTTGGAAAGTAAGTAATTTAACTACATTTTCAGTACTTAGCATAACCTTTGTTTAGCAGTAGCTTTATTCACAGTTTTTTTAATAACGTAGGAGTTATAATGCATGGCTGCTTTTGACTTGAATGCATGTTAGCCGCTTCCAATTATTTTAGCTGTAAAATTAGATATTGCATGCAAACTGGTATTTTTATTATAATTCATTATCATAATCCTAATTATACTAGTTTGTTGTGCAAATAGTTCTACTGTTTACTGCTCTTTGTTATTCTTCTTAAAGGGTTAGTTCACCCAAAAATGAAAATTCAGTCATTAATTACTCAGCCTCATGTCGTTCCACATCTGTAACACTGTGTCCTAACCAGCGAAGATTCCAGCGACAAGCAATTTGACTGTCCACACTAGACGTGATGCAAAAATGAGAATCGATAAAATCAATCAAAAACCACAGCCAATCAGAAGAGAATGTGGGTGGGCTCTCTTGGAAAGAGCACAGCGAACACAATGAAATGGGCAAGTACTTAGTAAAATTCCACAATTTAAACATTATTTATTATCTATTAAGTACATATGGAGTGACTGAACCAATCTTTGTCATAGAATACACTTGTTTGTTCACATTGAGTTGACTGTACTGTAATCTTATGATATTTAGTCAACTAAAACTAGACTAAAACTAACACAATTTCGGATGACTAAAATATGATTAAAACTAAATGGCATTTTAGTCAAAAGACTATGACTAAAACTAAAACAAAATTTGCTGTCAAAATAAACATTGCTATAGAGGCTAATGAATTGTAAGTATTGCACATTCACAGAAAATGACTTACCTCTGTGTTGATAAAAATAAGATGGATAAGTATCAGACTACTTTTTCTAACCATTAGCATGTAGCTTGACAAAATGTCTGATTCATTTTAGTAAATCAATTTGTTCATTATAGGTTGATATAAATGATTTGATTTAAAATAAGTGATTTTTGTAGTAAACAAATAACACTTTCATTTTATTATGATAATTTTATAACATAATAGTTTGATAAATGCTGTTTTTTTTATCACACGTAATAACAATTTTCAGGCGGCAGTAGAACAAGCTGCCATTTCATAGCTTTCCCAGCATCAATTGCTTGCAAAGGAAGTGGCTAGAAAGTGTTTGAAAGTGTCTTTGTTGCTTTCATACGTGGAACTAGCTGTCAAGTGTGGTTTTGCAGGTCTGTGATATAAATTACAGACTTTTGGGTATTGAAAAAATGTGGAACATTTCAATGAAAATATGTCAGGAAGGAAAACTCATTAAACCATTTCATGTTATCATCCCAGTTATGTTCCATTACAGCATAAACTTTACCTTAGATACTGTATTTCTTCTAAAATACATATTTTAGGTACCTTAGGAAATGATTGTTAACTTTGGGTTGTGGGGAAATTTGATTATAAAGTTTTTAGGCTAAAGAACTTTTTCCTTTCCTCGTGCTACGTTGGAGTTGGAAGTACGAGGATGTGTGTGTGTGTGTGTCTATTTTGTATTTGCAAAGCTGTGTGTGGTTCATTTACACGCTCATTGGAAGTGGAGGATTTAATTTTCTCCACAGCACTTCCTTGCCTCTGAAGTTTCCCTCTTTCTGTTCCTCTCTTTTTCTTCTCTCTCTCTCTCTCTCTCTCTCTCTCTCTCTCTCTCTCTCTCTCTCTCTCTCTCCCAGGTGATTTGAATAATAATGTGTCAGGCTTCATTTTTATCATTGATTATTCTTCTACCTTGTTCGCCCTTCTTTCTCATCTCTCTCGCTCTTTCTTTCTGTTTTAAATGACTTGCATCCATAATTAGTTTGTAGTCGCGGTCCCACTGTTATCGTTGGCTCATTAAAAGCAGCAGCAGTCACTTGTGTGAATCTAATCTAATAACAGCGGACAGGTCGGCCCAGCCACCGGCTACAGGGACGCGTGGGCTCTTGGGTACTGATCTAAGCCCGGATCCTGCCTTTACCAAAAGAAAACGCAAGCCTGGCTCGACATCAGTGAGAGAGGGAATGTGTGTGGCACCTCGAGTGTCTGGTTGGTTATCAGCGCTGAGCAGATTCCTATGCAGACTCAAAAAAGAGCTGGTTTTTATGAAAGTGGGTCAGAATAGTGTAGTGCTGAACGTTAGTGTGAGCGTTTCCCCAATGTGTGTTACACTATCCAGAGAGAGAGATAGAGAGAGACAGGTAAAAGCAGGACACAGAACAGAGAGATGGTGGAGACACACACACACACACACACACACACACACTCACACACACAGTATAGAGTCAAAGAGAATTTGTTATGTGAGAGCTGGATTTGTCTTATTGCATGAGCTCTGTCTGATCTCTACCTGTGATGCAAAGCAAAACTGACACCAAGGCTGTGTTCAAAATCCCTCATTCACTATTCCCTAGTCCACATATAGTCCCCTTGAAGGAGCTGGAAGGGCTGTTGCTTTTGTATAGTTTGTACTTGCTGTTTAATAATGATTTGAAGCTTTGCAAACTTGCAGCTCCAGTAGAAATGAAAGGATTTATCTTTGTCATGGAAACTAGCATGCGTAAACCTTAATTAAACTATTTAATAATCAATTAAAAAGGAATATTACACTGTACCCACATTGGACCAGCGGTTTGGAAAATGGATGGTTAGATGATTCGGCTGTGGGCGCCATCTTCTGGTCAGACGTGGGAATTTATTCGGCACTACTCTCACAGTGCATTATGGGTAATCTATATTCCGTTGAGTGTACATCAGTTGTACACTCGTTATTGCGGTGCATTATGGGATTGGGTGAATGCACTTGATAACGTCCACTACGGTCAGACACTACAAATGGCCGTCCCCTCAAATAGTGCCATATTTAAGGGTATAGGTGCGATTTCGGACACAGCACAAGACTCTATATACACTATACTATTCTGTTGTTGTTGTTGTTGTTGTTTATAAAGATGATTATAATTACCTCAGACTAACCGCAAACTAAAAAAAAAAAGAAAGAAAGAAAATAATTTTCCAATGGATATTGATTAGAGCAGATGCCATAATATAAGTTAATGTGAATGAAATAAACATTGGTTATATTTTTCATTGGCTTTTTATTTGAATACATAAGTATGGGTTCAGTAAAGATACTTTTAATACTTTTATTCAGCAAGAATACATTAAAAGTGAAAGTAAACATATTTGTATTTCAAATAAATGCTGTTATTTTGAACTTTCTATTCATCAAATAATCCTGAAAAAAATATTGTACACATTAAATGTTTATTGAGCAGCAAATCAGCATATCAGAATGATTTCTGAAGGATCATGTGACACTGAAGACTGGAGTAATGATGCTGAAAATTCAGCTTTGATCACAGGAATAAATTACATTTTAAAATATAATACAAAAGAAAACGTTATTTTAAATTGTAATAATTTTTCACAATATTGTTTTTTACTCCAATAAAATAAATGCAGTTCTGGAGAGCATAAGAGACTTCTTTCAAAAACATTTTAAAAATCTTGAATGGTATGTTCTTGATTTATTAAGTTTCTAATCTTTAAAAAAAAACAAATAATGTAATAATCACACAAATTTCAAAAGGAATATCCATTTTCATACACTGTAACCCTGAATAAGTTGGGCTAACTCAAAAAAAAAGTATTTTAAGTAAGCAGAACTATCAAGTTTTGAGTTTGTAGTACTCATGCATGTTAACTGCTCCTAACTTGAAGTACTGAGTTAGCGAACTCATACATTTTGATAGAATATAAAATAATATAGAATATAAATAATAAAATATTTAAAATATTTAGTTAATTAACATAAAATATTTAGTTAATTAACTTTTTTATTTTGAGTTCTTGCAAATCAAATAAGTTATTTACTTCACTGTAAACCCTAAGAAAATACAAAAAATGCCAACTGCAAATTTTGCTAACATGTTAACAGTACCATGGTATAACACTTACTGAATGAGTGCATCAGCTTAAAACATGTAACTTGTCTGCTCTCAAACCAAGCCACATGCGCTGCTCGTCACATGTGTTACTTGTCACCATGATGGTAACTCTCCAAAAACCCAAATTAACAGAAACTCTTATAAATTAGCATAACAAAACATTAATCACTACTAAATCTCCCTTAACATTAATCTTGTGCAAAACAGAAATCCCAGCCCAGATTCAGTTAAACTTAAGTTAGTCTAAATTAAAAGAAATGAGTTCATACAACTCAAAACAATAAAACAGTTCAGTTTACTTGAAATATATCAGTTCTGTGAACTCAAAAGAAAAATAAAGGTCTAAATACTCATAAGAGTTAATTTAACTGAACTAATTTGTTCAGTTTAAGTTTGTCCTACTCAAACCAATGAAGTATTTTGAGCGTTAGGGTTTGCAGTGTACTGTACATTAAATGGCTCTCAGACCCACAGTCTACTTCTCTCACTCAACTGAAGCATTTTCAAAGCATTGTGACTGCTATTCGTTCCACCCACCTCTCGTTTTGAAAATGAATTGCGACCACGGGTACGTTTTTCTGAACAGTTGTGCTATAGTTCCCCTCCTCCTTTCGCCTCAGCTTTATCTGTCTGTATGCCGCTTTCTCCACCACAGAAACTGTCTCCACAGGAGAGAAGTCTTTATGACTGCTAGAAACCAGTATAGTTAATCATATCACACAATTCTCCCCGGCTGCTAAAATACATCCACTGACAATACAGTAATGAATTTGCGATTTTACTTTTAATTATTAAAAAGTACATCACTCATTACTGACATTCTCTTGTGTGAAATTATTGCATTGCAAATTATTTTTTTTTTTGTTCATAGCTTAATTTACTTCTATTATTAAATGTTATAATTGTTGTTCCTTTATGTGTTAGAAATTGATCTTTTATTTTATTTTTTATTTTATTTTATTTTATTTTATTTTATTTTATTTTATTTTATTTTATTTTATTTTATTTTATTTTATTTTATTTTATTTTATTTTATTTTATTTTATTTTATTTTATTTTATTTTATTAGGTAGTGCGTGCCTTTGGCTGTCATGACTGCTGTTGAGTAAGTTGTATTGTCTTAAAGTCTTTGATCATGTTTAGTTTTCACAACACTTTTTTTGGTAAAAATTTTTGGGTTACACTTTATTTGGATGTTCCGCTTTAGACATTCTAGCTATAAGCAACTTTGCAACTGCATGTCAACTAACTCTCTTTAGGCTGTTAGGTTAGGGTTAGGTGTTAGGTTAAGGTTAATAAGTTGACATGCAGTTGCAAATGTGTTACTTATGTGTACAAAGTTAGTAGAATGTGTATAAAGACACAATTTTTGGATAGCCGTATAATTCATATTTCACCATAAACACCTGAAAGTGGCTTGTACTGTGTAAAATCTCAGTGGTTGTTTGCCCTGGATGTGTGTTTCACACTGTAAGTACGAGTGAAGTCGTCCCATTTGTTCCTGCCTTCCCAGCATTCCACACATAGCAGCGCAGCTCATGGTCTCTGGAGCTGCACGGATCCTGCGAACGCTAATGACACATTATGAGCTCAAAGCCTGTCGTTTATGATAAACAAACCAGCTCTGCTATTATCAGGCCTGCTGTATGTTCAGTGTGCGTAAACATAGAGGTGAAATTGCTCCTGAGATTGCCTTCTGTTGTGCTTTTATGGATTGACTGAAATGTTTGTTTGTGCTTTCATGAGTCACAGCTGAAACACGCGTAGTGTAAGTATACACTAAAATGTGTGCTCGTATTGATCTTGATACCGCACATCTTTTTTCTTTGTTAACATCTAAAGTCATTGCCTTCATTATTACACATATATATTTCTTTGTATGTACAAGAACACCCATTTTGTTCATGATATAAAGAAATTAAAATGGGTTTGGAATAAATAAGGGTGTATAAACGATGAGAGAATTCTAATTTAGGGGTGAACTGTCTCTTTAACTCACAAACATTTGTAGTGCAGTGGGTTATGGGTAACAGATGCATATTTCAAAACTCCCAGCAGAAATCATACATCATTTACACACTGTTTTCAACCTACTGTGCATTGGGGCTCATTTTAATCTCTCAGACTTGTTTATATTTAAAATAGGAGGTATTGGAATTGGGACGCAGGGAGAGTCTCTCTTTTTTCTTGCTGTATATAAGTTAGAAATGAGAGACTTGTGTGGAGTCTGAATGAGGCTGTTTTTGTGACATATCAGGACACAAATGTGTATAATCACATGGGTATGACAGGTATTACAATGAGAGGGTGACTTATGAGGACATTACCCCATGTCCCCATTTCTCAAAGGGCTTATAAATCATACAGAATGAGTTTTTGTGAGAAAGTAAAAGTGTGCACAGTTTCCTGTGATGGGTAGCTTTAGGGGTAGGGTTGGTGTAAGGGGGATAAAAAATACGGTTTGTACAGTATAAAAACTATTTCGCCTATGAAATGTCCCCACAGTTCACAAATATGAATGTGTGTGTGTGTGTGCATGTGAGAGAGAGTAACAGTGAATAGACCCTTTTCACAGACTGTGATGACGCATTTTAACAGTCATCAATATCATTTATAACACTATACTTAGTATTATATTACCTTCACATCAAATTACTAGGACCACACACACAAAAAATGTCCCCACAAAAATGGCAATATCCGAAATCCTTGTTCTTGTGGAGACATTTTTTGGTCGCGATGAGTAAAACAGCTTATAAATCACACTAACTGGTGTTTTTTGAAAATGTAAAAATGCAGAAAGTTTTCTGTGATGGGTAGGTTTAGGGTTAGGGGATAGCATATACAGTTTTGTACAATATTAAATCATTATGTCTATGAAAATTCTCCATAAAACATGGAAACCCAACGTGTGTGTGTGTGTGCGTGCGTGCGTGTGTGTGTGTGCGTGTGAGAGAGAGAAAGAGAGAGAGCATATCGAATCTCATGAGACGCTGTTCATTGTTAATAATTGTCTAATTTGTGTAAATTGTCATGTATTTCAGTGTTAATGTTCACATTGATTCATATTTCTGTCATGCATAATGTCTGTTCATGGTTTTTTATATCAAGTGATTATCATTTCATGTTTCATTTGTTCTCTTCATGGCTCATTTTCCGGTTTCATTTCTTTCATTCTTTAATTTCATCTTTTGTTTGGTTTTCAGTTGATTTTATTGGTGGATTTGACCCATTCCCACTCTACCATGTCAATGAGAAACCATCTCATCTTCTGTTAAAGCCCGTGCATCAGTAAGTACCTGTGTGTGTGTGTGTGTGTGTGTGTGTGTGTGTGTGGGTGCAAGCAAAATCTGACAAAACTTACCCTTGTGGACAATTAGAAATGTCATCCGTTTGAAAATCGATTCATTAATGATAATTATGATGATAATTATGCATATAATGATAATTAAGCATGTAATGAAATAAAAGCAGTATAAATTATAAATAATAAATCTAAATTTTTAGTTAATATGTTACATTTAGTTACATTTAAAGGCATAATAAAAACAATATAGAAGTCTTTTTTTCTTTTTTCTTAAAAGCGAAATGTGTGTATGCACTCTTAAAAATAAAGGTTGCAAAAGTAGGTTTTCACAGCGATGCAATAGAAAAAACCTTTTTGTTTCCTCAAAGTACCTTTCAGTGCACAGTTCTTAAATGAACCATTATTTTCTTAGTGTGAAGAACATTTTAATCATCTAAAAAAGCTTTTTTTTCCACTATAAAGAACCTTTTGTTCAAGGGAAAGATGTTAAAAGTTCTTCCATGAACCATTGATGTGAATAAAGAACCTTTATTTTGAAGAATGTGTGAATGTGTCACAATCACATGTTCTGTGTGTGAGTTAAATATAATTGATCCTCTCACACTTGTCCCTGCTTGCCCCTTATCTGAAGCATTAATTAAAGTTAGTTTTCTTTTAATTAGTGTAAGTTCTTAATTAGTCCATTCATTAAGCATTCTGATCTTGTCCAGTGAGGGATTAGTGAAACTGTCTGCAGCTAAATCCAACAGTAAAGGAGCTTTTATATCAACTAGAACCATTTTTTGTATTGTTATTGGCAAATATTACATGTGGGTTATTCGTAGCTCTATAAGTGTGACATGAAAAAGTGGCAGTCTGTTGATGTGATTCCAGGTCAGATCTCATTTTTTAACAAGAGAACGACGTCAGCACAATGTTTATGTGCTGCAAAACCATAATGTCAGTTCTTGTTTTAAACGCTGCAGCTGGAAGCGGCACAATGTTTGGCCGACTTTCCTCATACTTTTATCATTAGTTATGTGCCAGCTAGAAAAATAGCATCTTCTGAAGAAATAATAGTTTGTGTTACTTCACTGCGACTGGAGGGTCGGACTGCTGAAAATGGAAGTGTAAATGTGTGTGACGTATTCATCAAGCTAGAGAGTTGTGGAGCAAGTCATTTTTGTGGTTTAGTTCTAATGATGTGTTTATAGTCTGGGGAAAATGTTTTTTATTTCAGAGTTGTAGGCGTGTGATCTCCTTTCTGCATACTACCTGTATATACCTCGATCTTCTGTGTTTTTATCTATTCATAAGAAGAATATGGATCAGTGCAGTGGTCCCTCTGAGACTGGGCCTGGCCTCATTTCAATAAGTCCTAAATTATGCAGGATCCGTAATGAGTGTGTGCAGAAGAAGCCTTCTCGATATGTGCACATGGAGGTGCTAAACACATTATATTTGCCCCGGGGACATTTTTCATGACAGTTTAATCAGACTAGTTGCAAATGAGAGAAGTACTTGTCCTGTCTCTAGATGTTTCACAGTCTCAGGGAGTTTAATAAATCACCCAGCAGGTGTGTGTGTGTGTGTGTGTGTGTGTGTGTGTGTGTGTGTGTGTGTGTGTGTGTGTGTGTGTGTTCGCAAGTAAGTTTTAACTTCTATTACTGTAATTAGAGGTTGATCAAAAGTGGATTTTGCAGATACAGGTGTCTAAGGTGGGAAAACAGGCCAGAAACCCAATGAATCGGATGATAGTTAATATATGAATGAAACATTTCCACTCAGTGCAAAACTTTATTACACATTTAACAATAATGACTTAAAGGGTTAGTTCACCCAAAAATGAAAATGATGTCATTAATGACTCACCCTCATGCCGTTCCAAACCCGTAAGACCTCCGTTCATCTTCAGAACACAGTTTAAGATATTTCAGATTTAGTCCGAGAGCTTTCTGTCCCTCCATTGAAAATGTTTGTACGGTATACTGTCCATGTCCAGAAAGGTAATAAAAACATCATCAAAGTAGTCCATGTGACATCAGTGGGTTAGTTAGAAGTTTTTGAAGCATTGAAAATACATTTTGGTCCAAAAATAACAAAAACTACGACTTTATTCAGCATTGTCTTCTCTTCCGGGTCTGTTGTCAATCCGGGTTCACGACTCCGCAGTGACGCTGCTGACGTGTTATCTGGTGCGCCCGAGCTTTGTTCACAGTCTGAAGGAGACACACGCTGTATTCAAGCTATTCTACATTGTTTGTATTTTGGTATTGCTATATTTTTTAAAATGGTGCGTAAGTGTGCATGTCGCGGATGTCCTAATCGCCAAAAACAACGATGTAAATGTGCATTACCATCGCAGACAGATGAAAGGATTCAATGGAATCAATTCAGTGGAATCAATTCAATGGAAAGGATTCCGGAAGAGTGCTGAATAAAGCAAAATGCTGAATAAAGTCGTAGTTTTTGTTATTTATGGACCAAAATGTATTTTTGATGCTTCAAAAACTTCTAACTAACCCACTGATGTCACATGGACTACTTTGATGATGTTTTTATTACCTTTCTGGACATGGACAGTCATGCATTTATTTGATCAAAAGTACAGTAAAAACTGCAATATTGTGAAATATTATTAAAATTTAAAATAACTCTTATTTTAAAATATTTTAAACTGTGATTTTTTTTTTTCTTTGATGGCAAAGTGTCACATGATCCTTCAGAAATCATTCTAATATGTTGCTCAAGAAGCATTTATTATTATCAGTGTTGTTTAATATTTTTGACGAAACCGTGATACATTTTTTTTCAGGATTCTTGAATGAATAGTAAGTATTAAAAAAGCATTTTATTTGAATAGAAATCTTTTGTAACATTATAAATGTTTTCACTGTCACTTTTTTGATTAATTTTATGCATCCTTGAACAGTAATATCAATATCTGTCATCTACTGACCCCAAAGTTTTGACCGGGAGTGTATACATTCAAATTGAACTGAAACACCTAAAATAACATAAACTGCAAATAAATTAAAATAAAGCATGAGATACAAAATGAAGCAAGTAACACTCTAACAACCGTCGGCTACCAAAAATCAACTGTCAGCACCAAACGATCTGTTGAACTGATATGTTGGTTAACTCTAATAACATTTCTCTATGTCTCTTTGTATTTTTCAGGTCTTCGTAAATGAAAGCGTGTCCTGAAGAGGAGCCGTTCTGGACATCCCTCCTCTCTGCCTCTCCTCTGTTTAAAACACTTGCCTAATTCATCCTAAATCAGCCCCTTCTAGTTTGGAAGAAGTGTTGAAGATTCCCAGCTCTGGACAAAACACAGTTGCTCCATCAGATGCTCTGGAACATTGTTCCAGCCGCCTCATTTAGACGTTCTTACAAGTGGCTGTAAAGCATATCTAAACAAAAAGGTCCTGTATTTTGACCGGTGTTGTGTGCGGTCCGTGCATTGAGTTATTTGGAGGGATTTCAGATGTTCACAGAGTTCCAGTTGTGTTTGTGTATGTGAGAGGGCCATTGTGTGCTATTTACCTTCACACAGGATTTGCACAGTAAAACAGAGGAGGGAGCCGAGAGGAGGACAGAGGGTGCGGCCGGAAAATATAAGACAAAGCGGGCTAAACTCCTGTGGTAGTCAAAAATAGAAGCAAAGGAAGCATAAATATAAATACAAGAAAGAATTAGAGCTGTTCTGAAAATTGTTTTATGTCATAGTGTAATGTATGATTCTCATGGCTCACTGTCAGATTCACTTGTAGTTTTTTGTTCTAGTCTTATTCAGTGATCCCAAAATCACATGTATTTAGACACTCAAATCACACTAAACAATGTATGAATGTCATGACATTAGATCAAATATAGGTAATTGGGGGTTCAGAGGGGTCTGTATCGAACACTCGGGTTCTTGACTCAATATTAAAGAACGCTTTATGCCAGAAAGGTTTTATAACACTCTTAAAAAGTGTCTCCCCCACCCAAGGGAACGCAATTTCGCCTCAATAATGTGGGTTATGTAATCAGATTACTTTTTCAAGTAACTAGTAAAGTAACACATTACTTCCGATTTACTTTTTCAAATAATTAATGCAAGGGAACACGGTTTCGCCTCAGTAACGTGGGTTATGTAATCAGATTACTTTTTCAAGTAACTAGTAAAGTAACACATTACTTCCGATTTACTTTTTCAAATACGTAACGCAAGGGAACACAGTTTCGCCTCAGTAACGTGGGTTATGTAATCAGATTACTTTTTCAAGTAACTAGTAAAGTAACACATTACTTCCGATTTACTTTTTCAAATAATTAATGCAAGGGAACACGGTTTCGCCTCAGTAATGCGGGTTACGTAACTGGATTACTTTTTTCAAGTAACTAGTAAAGTAACACATTACTTCTGATTTACTTTTTCAAATAAATTACGCAAGGGAACGCGGTTTCACCTCAGTAACACGGATTATCATAAAGTAACTGGTAAAGTAATACTATTTCTGAGTTACTTTTTCAAATAAGTAATTCAAGTTACTTTGTTTTCCCATTTATTGACTGACACCTCTCTTGTCCCCATGTTGACAGAAATCAGGAGCAAGTGTATTCCTCAAAATGAATAAAAACAGTGAAATGCAAACGCAGAATATTGCGAAAACCTGCAATAATTAAATGTTAAATAACAAAAATATACTCAATGTATATTTATGAATCTCACTGTATTACCCAAAGTCTTTGCTGCTGACCTTCAGTGATCCAATTCAACCACACTAATAGGGAAAAACGTTTGGTGTGAAAGGACCTTTGCCAAAAATAGAACTTTTTTTGTTATTTAAAAAACAAACAAGCCATTCTAGCTCATGAGAAAAAGTAACGTAAACATTATGCAAAATGTAACTAATGCAATTAGTTACTTTATTAGGGAGAAATGCAAAAAGTTTTCCCTGTGAAAAACACCTTCTGGAACCTTTATTTTTTAAGAGTGTATAAGGAGAAATGTCTTAAATTACTTCATAATACTTGCATGTTTGATGGGATATTTAAATTTTTTCCTAGTGATATATGTTTTAGCTGTTTAATTCATAACGAACGGTTTAAATAATTCAGAATTTAATTGAAATAAAAAAAAATGATTTTAATTCAGAAGAAGTTAATTCAAACCAAATCCATAAAATGATTTCATGATAAGAACCCCTAAAAGGTTCTATATGCACCTGACAGAATCCTTTCTATAGTAGTTTCTATATAGAACCTGTTCTTCTAAGTGTAACTGAAAATCACCTTGCTGAAGTGGTTCATTTGTTTGCAGATGCTTCTTGGTTTAATATTTTGTATCTAATGCAATGAAATTTGTGCATTTTAAGTGTGACTTAAGCGTTCAAACATTTTGGGGTCACTGTACATGCCTGTCAGTATTTTTAATGTTAATAATCATCATTTATTGCACAATGTATTTGTATAATCAGCCTTTAGGTCTAACAGACTAGTTTGGGCATCCTCCAGTCATCAGTACAATATACTACATAACCTCATGCTATTGTTTTTCCTTATTATTATAGGACTGGCTGATATTATGAAACAGATAGTGGCTCTTTCATTTGAATGGTGCTTGTAATCAAATATCAGTTGTTTGTGAACAAATCGTCAGCATGTCTTTATATGAATATGACAACGGTTGAGTGGCTGTCAATGTCTTTCACTGTAGATGCAGAGCTACTGTAACTGTTTACTGGAAACATAAACCTCAAAGCACAATGACCGATCTGACATGCAACGTTACATGTATCATAGTGTGTATGACACGTTTTGAAGAGAGGGGCTTTGTTTTTCTTTCCAAAATGAGATGTGAAGGGCAAAGGTCAGTATGAACAAGATTTTCTAACTTTCATAATTACATGGTTGAGTTGCTTGTAATCCCAGATGTTTCATATCACGAGATTTGTGTACTGTATTGACAACATTTTGGGTTCTTGTGGCCTGATGGTAAAGGAGTAGTTCACCATTGCTCTTACCTGTATGTCTTTAGTTTTCTCCTGGAAGTGCAAAAGGAGAACTTTTGAAGAATGCTCACGTTGCTCTTTTCCATATGATTAATAAGTTCCGCTATTTGTGCTTTTGTCGTATGGAAAAGAGCAGCGTGAACATTCTGCAGAATATCTTGTTTTGTGTTAAATCAAAGTTGTGAAACAAAATGAGGCTGAGTAAATGATGACAGTTTTAAACATTGCAAGAGTTTAGGGGAAGCTTTTTTTTTTTTTTTGTAGCATTTATTTGATGAATTTATGTAACACTTCCATCTTAATAATTTCGGCTTGCTGTAATCTTGCACAGTGTTCTGTTAGATCATCATATTCATGGATCTATTCTGCCCCCTAGTGTTTCTTGTCCTTCTGCACACAGCATCTCAACTCTTGAGAACAGGAAAATTGCATTTTATACCACTCTCTGAAAATATCCATGTACATTTGTAATTGTAGATTTTAGGATATTGAATATAAGCCAGCAATGATAGTCTGCGGCATAAGTGTTATAATGAGAAAAGGAATGATATAGATTTATCACACCTTTTCCCCTCATCTTCATTGCTCTCTCTTTTAACAGGTGTTTTTAAGTGCTTTTTGTAACTCTTTCCTGTGTTTGGTCTCCATAGTCCTACATTGACTGCCTGTCCATCAACACGTGTTTGCTGACCACAGTGTAAATAGATGATTGTTAATAAAAGTCTGCTTTTCATCTACTGATCACAGCTCTTGTTTTTGTTACTCTGTGTTGTTAAAGGGTTAATCCACCCAAAAATGAAAATAATGTCATTTATTACTCACCCTCATGTTGTTCCTCGCCCGTAAGAAGTTTGTTCATCTTCAGAAGACAAATTAAGATATTTTTGATGAAATCCGATGGCTCAGTGATGCCTGCATAGCCAGCAATGACATTTCCTCTCTCGAGATCCATTAATGTACTAAAAACATATTTAAATCAGTTCATGTGAGTACAGTGGTTCAATATTAATATTATAAAGCGACAGGAATATTTTTGGTGCGCCAAAAAAACAAAATAACGACTTATTTAGTGATGGCCGATTTCAAAACACTGCTTCATGAAGATTCGGAGCGTTATGAAGCTTTTGTGTCGAATCATGACTCGGATCGTGTGTCAAACTGCTGAAATCACGTGACTTTGGCGCTCCGAACCACTGATTCGACACAAAATATTCATAATGCTCCGAAGCTCTTAGAAGCTTTTCAATGTTGTTTGATGACCTAGGACACTTTGCAATACATATGTAATTTCTATAATTTTTTTTTTTTTTAAACCTGATATAGTTGTTAATGAATTACTAATGTTGGATATGAGTAAAATCCATTTTGTTTATTGATTTGCATGTTATCCTCTTTAACAAACTTTAGACTTGGAATTATCCAAACCAGATGTTCATTAACTCACCTTTATGCCATCCCAAATGCTAAAAAAATATCTGTTTTCTAATCATTTTGTGTTTCCCCCTGTGTGCCCCCCAACACAGCAAACAAATAAAATGGATGTGATTTGTGAATTTATGTTGTGCTTTGGTGTATGTTATGATTGTGTTGTCAATCACTGCAGGAGAAAATCACACAGCAAACAAACTAAATATTACAAAATGGTTAAAGAATTACAGAAATTTGATTCATTTTAAGATTTCAAAGTGTAGTCTCGTTTAAAGGAACACTCCACTTTTTTTGAAAATAGGCTCATTTTCCAACTCCCCTAGAGTTAAACAGTTGAGTTTTAAATGAGTTTTAAATAGGAAAAATATCAAAACTCGTTGGTCATTTTTAAGCGCGATGCTAACGGTCTAATCAGATTCAATGAACTATGCTAAGCTATGCTAAAAGTGGTACCGCCAGAACCGGAGATCGGCTGAATGGATTTGAAAACGGTAAAACTCAACTGTTTAACTGTAGGGGAGTTGGAAAATGAGCCTATTTTCAAAAAAAAAGTGGAGTGTTCCTTTAACATTATGTAATCCCCAAAACGAGTTTGCTACACGATTTGGGAATTCACATACACTCACACTTTACGTTAGATGATTTACGTTGTTTTTTTCTTTTTCTTTTTTGCTGTTAATTCATAAGTATTTGTAAGTTTAAGTGCTATAAATACGTCAATGTACATTTTTGTGTATAAAAACCTAAATAAGTGTACGTGTGGTAGAACCACACTTAACGTAAAAATACACACATATTCTCATGCGATCACGTTGGGTTTGCATAACTGTGTATGAATTGTCAAAGTATCAGTTCTTCTCTACATTTGAAGAAAAAATCTTTTTGGATGGCCTGAAGGTGAGTAACAGCAAATTTTCATTTTTGTGTGAGCTAACGTTATCCCTTAATCAAGAACGATTAAATGTATTAGGATGTAAAGATAATTTATGATTTGTTGATGCATGTTTTATTTTCAGACTAAATTATAAATGCAACCAGTGACTGATTCAGATGCCTTTCTTAATTGCAAACATGGCTAGTCATTAATACAAATTATTTTAGTTTTGTAAAAATTGTCCTATCCTTTGCTGTCACATATCTGCACATAATCTGATTCTGTATTAGATTATTCAGATTTTTTTTAAATGAGAAAAATAATCACAGTTTCTATATCACAGACTGAAAACATTCACCTGAGAAGAGTGTTTCCTGTAGGCGCTTTTTTCCTGAAAGTCCTGAAGACCTCATCAACGAGTACCTTGTGAGCTGAACTATTTATTTTTCAGATTTAGTGCATGTTTTAAACAATGTAACAATTCTTGTAGGAGTATAAAATACAAAACATTAGCAACTCAATTGTGATTCATATTCTGTATTAAACATGTTCAATGCGTTACAATTCCTTCAGAGTGTATATACAAAACTGACAGCATCGGGCCCATTGAGCAGTTCATAAATCAGTCTTAAATACTAAACTCTCAAGCATTTTAACACATGTACTCGAACTTTTACTTAGACTTAGACTCACTTTTGTCCCTCTTTAGACCAACCATCTGCTATCAGCATGTCAACTTGTATTTTGGGCATTAAACATCATGTCTGACAAATCTGTACAGAAGACTTGCAAACAGTTCACCCAAAAACTTAAAATGTAATTTACTCACCCGCATGTTGTTCCAAACCTATATGAATTCTCTCTTCATTTGAACACAAAAGATATTTTGAGGAATGTTGGTAACCAGACAGTTGGTGGTATTATACTATGCAAGTCAATGGCTACCATCAACTGTCTGGTTACCAACATTCTTCAAAGTATCTTCTGTGTTCAACTGAAGAAAGAATTCATGTAGGTTTGGAACAACATGAGGGTGAGTAAATGACAGGTTTAATTTTTGGCAACAATTCTCTCTATTAATACTTGTACACTAAGTATCCTGTTCACATGACCTTGCCAAAGATCAGCAAGCATTTATACAAAATGTCTCAATCCAACATACAGATTATCAACTGTGTGTCAAGCGATGTGTGATCCAGCTCATCTCCAGGTTTGTAAATCCAGTCACTGTCTAGTCTTACACAATATGCATGAAAATGTGAATCAAAGGACAATGGAAGCAAGATCATACTGAAAATAATCCATGTGGTATCAAAGTCAAGAATATACTTGATCCGTCCAAACAGTCACTTTGCTAGTGAAACTCACAATATATGTCATTTGCTTTACAACATTGCAAAATGTGTGTGAAAGTAGAATATTTTTCTACATTCAGGAATTGACTTAAGGGCTGGGCTTGCCATCCATCTTCAGAGAAAAGTTCGAACACGACATTACTATGAGAGAGGTAGGCTTCAGAAATATCTTCAGGTGTGGTGGATGTTGAAACAAATACAGAGGCTGTCATAAAGGCTTCGTCAAGACTGGTGCACTGGCACACAACCATTACATCTAGGGCGTTCATCAGTTGAATAGTTGGAAAGGGTACCCTTTACTGACAGAACTAATTTTGTACCTTTAAATTAAAACAAAGTTTCAAATTTGTCACCTTAAGGACCATTTTCTGTAACTTACAGGGTACTTTCATGGCAAATGTACCTTTATGTAAAGGAACAATAGGTCTTAAAACATGCTTAAAACTGACTTCCTCTTGCCTTTAGTCTCTGTGTGTCCTGCAGTTTTAAAAAGTCTTAGCAACTCATGGTCAAAACTATACCCAGGAGTTCGTCAGATAGCTTCATTCTTTGAAAAGCTTCAAGTCCGTGAACTGAGTTAGTGTTTCTGTCTTCTTGGTGAGTTTATCTTTGTATTTACTTCAGTTTTACAGATGCAGGTTGCGTGTATATTGTCATGGTTTTTTATTGTTTTGTCTCAATATGAACGCCAATAATGCATTTTTTTTACTACTTAACCCCTTTCACAGACAAGGCTTAAACCTAGTCTAAAATGCATGTCTGAGCTGTTTAAACTGAAAACATATCTTAAAATATATCACTGCCATTCTCAAGATAAACACCAGTAATGATAGTTTCTAAGGCATGTCTATAAAATATACTTAAATAATTGAACTAAGGTCTGATCCTGGCCTGTCTGTGAAACCAGTCTATTTGTTTGTCACCACGAAATGCCATTTTGTTTTTTCTGAATGTGATGTTAATGTCAGTTCATACAGTGTATGGTTATAAATACATATGAAGGAAGTTGTGAATTTTTCATTGAAACCATATTAACTGCAGCCCTTACATTGTCTCTGATTGAAATGAGTAGACATTTAACTGGCCTAGAATCTTGCTGTACATAAAGCAAGATTGATTTGATATTGTTTCCATGTTAATTCAGTGTTAAATAGGTGATTTAATTAAGGTTGAAAAAAACATTGATTTTACAAACATCTGGATCTATTTTTCATCATTGAAATAACATTATATAACATTAATAACTGATGAAAAATCAATTTAAAATGTAACATTGATTCAATGATTAATTTGGTTAATGCGTTGATTCAAGGTTGGTCTGCAGATCTACCGAAGAATAATGATGTTCTTACGGGTGTGGACCCGCGTGAGGGTGAGTAAATGACAGAATTTTCATTTTTGGGTGAACTAACCCTTTAACCCTGGGTTATCGTCCTTCTAGTTCTAAACACTGCTTTTACCAGGGTACTGAAAGGGTTAGCACCACTTTTGGGGCTGGACTGAGTGGCAAAAGAACCAGCTGCATGACTGGATTTAATAGGGGAAACTGTGAAAATGCGTGTAAAAACAATCGATTACACTAAAGGTTGGGCTCGAAAGTGTTTCTAACAACTTGTCAAAGAAACCTAATCCACTGATATTGACATGCAGCCAGGAATCGTGTTTCCTGACATTTATGTGCTGGGTAAATACATAAAGCAAATCTGCCAATTATATAACTACAATCAGGGTTGGGCAAAAATACATCAAAATGTATTTTAAAATAAAATACCAAATACCTTAATTTTAAGTGTATCAAAATAAACTACAAAATGCAGCAGCCACAAAATGTATCAAAATAAACCACTGTATTTTTGTATTTTAAAAATACTACAAAATACTTTTACAAGGGAGCATAAAATTTCTTCGCAAACCTTCCATCAACTGGCCCATTTGATCGACCCCTTCACCATTACACTGACTCAGCTGATGAAGTAAACAATGTTTGATAGCGACAGCTTTCTCTGCCCGAGTCATGCAATAAATCTGACATATGAAACCAGTTAAAGGCACAAATATGTAGGATTTTTAGATTAAAATATCCAAAAAACACTAGAACAATGTTATATATAATAATGTAATGTTATATTTGTTGACTTGTGTACTTACATTAACCCTAAATCCAGAGAAATAAGCAATTTTAACCAGTCTGTGTCCGTGCATCGCCTATCAATGACATCATTACCCTCGATTTCCGGAAACCATGGAAACATCAAAGACACTTTAGTATATTATGTGTTTTATTAGAGAGATGGGCAACTGATGAAAGAGATAGAGGAGTCATGAGAGAAGTCATGATCTACATGAGTTCTTAGACTTTCTTCGTTTGCTGTTTTGAGATGAGAAATGGATTAAAAAATCTACAAGAATACCACATACAGAAGTGAACTTTGCTGAAAAGAACTCAGAAAATATAGTATTTTTGTTTTAAACCTAAATAATCAACGCAGAGGATCAGATTTCTAGCAGCAGGCCTGCTGGAAAATTAGAGATAAGTTTAAAACAAGAGAAGATCCACTTATTCACAGAGGGAGAAGCAGTGAGTACAACTAAAGCTGCCCCAGGAATCTTTTTGTCTGGTTTGGTTGTTTTTTGCAAGTATATCGGCATAAAATTGACCTTTTTTATATTTTTATAAGCTAAAATGCTAAAAAGCTAAAACTATGGCTAGCCCACACTCTAGCATTCCTCAATGTAGCAATTCAAATGAGCCAGAGAGAATCAACCAATCAGAGCAGGAGCCGCAATCACCCCACTTCCATATACAGATGAGCTCAGACTGTGTGCCCATACACTCTCCCTCTGATCAAAACTGACTCTGCAATGCAAAACTACAAGCAGAAACTTCTCACAACTTCTTACAAACATTCCAGAGAGTATTCCTTATTTTCTTCTCTGATCACCCCAGTGCCTGGCATAAGGCCATCTTCACCCATTACCCTCTGTAAAGAAAGAAGGCATCTGTAATGGCTGGAAAGTCAAAATTAGAGAACCATATGACCCTGACAGCACTGTGATAACTGTGAACATTTATAAAAATGGCACAGTCATGATACAGGGGGAATCTGAAATTATAGGCGGACTCAGACATGAGAAAGCTTTACTCTCTGAGCAGAATCCATAGAACAGCACCTCAGATCTCAGGCCCAATCCTGCAGAAACTGAACATCTCACCCTCCCTGCTCAAATCTAGAGCCAACAGACTAAAGAAGACATACATGAACCGCACGTATTCAACCCATTTTCGAGCCACAACAAGACATTTCTGTCAGATTGTCAGGGAGCTAAATGAGAAAAGAGCATGACAAATAACAAATAAAACAAATAAAATGATAATTTCTTATTGATCTTGAGAAAAAACTTGTTGTATACCCTATAGAAAAAACCACAGCTGTACAATTTTCACACCTATACTAAATTTACCCTACACAATAGCCTACTCATCTGGATTGAAGCAGCAAACATTCAGTGTAAGAGTAAACAAATGACATAACATTATTTAATATTTGAATCACAGCTTATATAGTGTTTTGACATCGACAACCCAAGTGCATTTTACCTCAAACTTGCGACTAGTTAACTTTCTATACTAGCAATCGCTTCTCAGGTCAACATTAATATGCTGATTCATTATGCTCCGATGCTTCCTGAAGCAGTGTTTTGAAATCGGCCAGCACTAAATAAGTCATTATTTTGGGGGGTTTTGGCGCACCAAAAATATTCTCAACGCTTTATAATATTAATATTGAACCACTGTACTCACATGAACTGATTTAAATATGTTTTTAGTAAATTAATGGATCTTGAGAGAGGAAATGTCATTGCTGCCTATGCAGGCCTCACTGAGCCAACGAATTTCATCAAAAATATCTTAATTTGTGTTCTGAAGATTAACGAAGGTCTTACGGGTGAGGAACAACATGAGGATGAGTAATTAATGACATTTTTGGGTGAACTAACACACTGATCACCAATAATGCCACTCAGTCTTTGAGCCACTCAGTGGGCGTGACCGCAGTCATAACGGTCATTGGTGACGTCACGTGCATACCCTCCATAAACAGTAAATTCGGTGTTTGAGAGGAAAAATGTCAAACTCTGACAGAAAACACAACAATTTGAGTGAAGAAGAGACCATTTCATTCTTACCTTTATAGTCCAAAATGTCCATTCAGTAAATTGATCAATATGAGGATGCGCAATGCTACAGCTATATGCAGAGCCATAGAGAGAAATATCTGGCTATATGTGATGCCTTTGTCCAATCAATGACACTGAAACCGCAAATAATGCAAATAAGACCGTTAACCCAGGGTTGGGGGGGAACAATCCAACCGTTTCCTTTTGACTTTGTAGAGAACCCCTCTGGGGGGTCCGGGGGCATGCTTCCCCAGAAGAAAAATTTAAATATTCCATACTTTAAAGCATCAATCAGATGCATTTTGAGATGCTTTTTTTGCCAACCTGGGGAGAGCTGGAGAAACTTAACTTCAGTCATGAGTCAAAAATTATTATGGCCTCCTTACTAAGTATTATTTTGAAGAGGGATCGAGCGGGAAACTTTATTGGTGTCGATTTTCAGTCTCTTATTAATGAAAGACTTTACGCATCTGTCAATCATCCCCACTTGCTATTTGGGGGAAGAGCCTAGCGCTATGATTGGTCGAACTCTTCTTCTTTTGCGGTTGCTTGATTTGAGGACTGCGCGTGCACAGGGGCGTCAGCAGGTTTTTGCGTAGTTAGAGTGACAAATCGTACCAGCGTACTTTGAAGTCAAAATGCGTATCCGCTATGCAAAATGCGTACAGGTTGGCAGGTCTGCTTATTGATAGAACGGTGGACCACTTTACCTTCTGCCTTGTCAGTCCCCTCACCTCAAAATCTACCTCCTCAAAAACAGTAGCGTTAGCTAATAATTTTCCACCGGAGCTTTAGCTAGCTGGCTAACGTTGCGTTCTCTCCTGCTGTGTTCAATGACTCAATTCATCAAGCTGTAGCTAACGTTAGCTAAGTCTATGTCAACAGAGCTCCTGGGTAACTTAACTCAGATATACCAGAAAATATTAAAATCATTGAAACCATCCCGGGCTGGATTGGGACTCATTTTCAGCCCTGGAGTTTCATGTCTTAGACCGGCCCACTTTAATTCACGACTGACAATATTAAAATAATGTAATTAAAACCTCAGTATATAAGTCTGCAAAAGTGCACTGTTCTCTACAACCTTGTAAATAATTGTATTTTTCAAAAATATCTTCAAATACCCATGATAGTACAAATGATAGTACGAAAAATGCTAAAATTTGATATAAAGTTATTTTTATAGTTATAATAGTGATTTTATAATGTGAACCATTGAATAATTTTCTAGCCATCTAGTGGCTGTAATTAAAAATTCATGTTATTTTAATTTTATTTTAATTAAGTGTTTGCTTTCCAGTAGATGGCAGTAATCGTCCACTAAACCCAGACATTTTTCATGTCTATCACTATGAATGAAATTTAGAAATGTAGATCTTTATTAAAGTGGATTTAACATAAAATTTTGCTATTTTATATAAATGTATATACTTAAATTATTACAAATTGGGGCAAATAAATAAAACAAAATACCGTAAATCCTACAAAATTGCACAACTTTACAGTAAAATATTAAAGTAGGCTATTACGTTTGTTTAAAAAAAAGTTATGTTACAAACTCACATTTTACTCTGGTTAAGCTAGTTGGACAGAAAAAATAATATTGTTGGCCAATGTGTAATAACATAGCAAGCAACATAACATAACATAAGTGATAGGCCATATTTTATTATTTGCCTACTATTATTACGATATTTTGGGTCGATTACTGGAGTTGAACCCCATGTCAATGCATCACTTCTAGATAGATAGATAGATAGATAGATAGATAGATAGATAGATAGATAGATAGATAGATAGATAGATAGATAGATAGATAGATAGATAGATAGATAGGCATTCTGTGTGTCTGTTTAGATTTGAATGTTTGACAGTTGGAACATTCAGTGTTCAGTCTGTGGGATTTTTTGTGATCGCCCGTAAGTCCGGGCAGTTAGAAAAGAAGCGATATATCAAGTTTAAAATATTATGCTCAAGCCAATATAATAGACTAAACATATAACGATCAAAAATATTTCTAAAATACGTTACGTTAATAATAAATTTCACTTAATGCTAAATTATTAATGAGAATCATTGTAGCCTACTGATATGACCATACCAAAATATCACATAGGCTTTATTTTGTTATTATCCGAATCATATGCTCCGCTTTTTGTCAGCATTTGCATTTTCAGTAATATGCAGTTGAATAATCAAACTGAATAAGCCCCTTTGAAGGTGAAAAGCTAAAGAGTCCGTTTCACTTTTTCGAGGTAAGTCAAATGTAAGAGCTGCCAGTAGTAACCAAAGCCGTCCTTCAGGTGGCGATATTGCCTGATTGACACACACGGTCGGCACAGAAGAAGAAGAGGTATTCTCGTGCGGCTGCGATGTTCTCGATTTAATGTTTCAATATGGCTGCCTCCTCGAGTAGTGCTGCCACTGCTAAACAGAGTGATCATTCGTCACCTGCCGAAGAAACGGAGCCAGACAGAGAGTTTTGTCCAGGATTCAAGGATGTCGATGCATTTGTCAAGGTCGGTTTGTCGTGTCAGCGCTGTAACTAACTGTAAACACTATTGCGACGTGGAAAGAGTAACAGCCATGCGTGCTCACGCACAGCAACGCTTGAGATGTAAAGTGTACACATGTGAAGTCGAGGTGAATGTGTTTGACTGGTGTTTGTCTGCACAGCACGGGCTGGGAGCGGTGGTCTCTGCCACGAAAGCGTCTGCAGCTCTTCCAGCAGCGGGGGATGAGTTTGATCTGTACCGCAGCTTCCCTGCCTTCCAGAACTTCTGCGCCTCTCAGGGAGATCGACTCCTACACTGGTAAATACCCGTACTGAAGTACTCTACCTGATATACTGAGGGTTAATGGCAAGTCCCAAGGTTCAGGTTACTTAAGAATGCCATGAAACTACCATGAGGGATGTCGTAAAACAGAGACATACCATGGTATATTTTGGTACCTTTTGTTGGTGAACTGGCGAAGTATAAATCACACAGAAGATCAAACTGATGCTTCATAGATTTGTAGATCTGTAAAGGAAATGCTCATCTTTGCCATCAGAATGACTTTGAGGTCTCCTATAGTAATTGTCCAGTAGTTAGATATTATTTCTGATATCCTACTGGATAAACTGAAATTTATACATCTATCTATCTATCTATCTATCTATCTATCTATCTATCTATCTATCTATCTATCTATCTATCTATCTATATATATATATATATATATATATATATATATATATATATATATATATATATATATATATACACACACACATACACACAAGGCTTACATTTATTAGACCACCTGTCATAAAGAGAAAACACAAATATTTTAGGAATTTTTCAAAAACTACAAACTTTATTGCCATTTATTAGGGAAATAACTCTATATGGGGCGTTTCCTCCAAGTAGGCAAGGGAGGCAGAGTATCCTCAAAAAAATAGGATGAGAAAATAATTCATATTTCAAATAAAACAATGCATATATTACAAATTAAAAAGAGCGTAAGTCACACATTTCTAAAGGAACACTGCCCAACAGCGACACCCGCAGGTAAAGTTACAGCAGGAGTCATGCCTCCCTTTGCTCTCATAGGAAACCATAGAAAATCATCAGACCCCTGGCATGCGGTGGGTTTTGTGGGGGGTGTCTCCATTGCGCTATGATTGGATGTAATTGGTTATGATTGGTTTGTGCGATAAATCCCGCCTCTTGTTGACGTGTGCGTTCCGCGTGTCAGTTTGAATGAACAAATGATGGCGTCAATGGGAAGACTAATTGAAAAGTAAGTAACTAAGTAAATAAGTAATTAAAAATACAATTCGTGCATGACTGATGATCCAAAATATCCTAGGTTGACAATTAAAAAGAAAAAAATATGTTGTTTAAATTATTACAGCCTTTAGTTATTATTTTGGAATGAATGTAGAAATGCTTAAAACACTAACTTGATGAGATTGACTTGGTTTTAATAAATAGAACTTTACATTGTTAATGTAAAATTACAAAATAGAATTGTATTTGGTTTCTTTTTTTTCTTTTTTGATGTAAAGTAATGTTCATTTAACAAGGAAGATGTGTCAGCTTTAAGAGTATGCAAGAATTTATACTGATTCATCAATATTATATATATATATATTTAGCCTCATTTGGCCTTGGTAATGGGTTGAATTTTTGCTGGCATTGTTTTTATATACTTTTCCAGTCTGATGTTCAAATAGATTCTAAAAAAAATGGGGTTTTGGACAATATTGGCATGAATCCTTTTTAATTTGTGATCATTTTGCACTGATAAGGGCAATTTTATTACATGAGCAGTTTATACCTAGAAAAAATTTAAATTAGGTCAGCTATCTGACCTAAACTGGGTTCTGATTGGTTCATTGTATTCTAAACTTAATTGGCAATCAATTGTTGAAGCTATTAAGGTGCACTGACCCAAAAATCTTTTACAAACCTAGGCCAAGTTTAAACCAGTAACCGGCATCACAGCTGGCAAAGGGGCATGTCTGACTTTGTCATGAATATATTGCCATTATTATGTAATCAAAATGAAAATTATTATTGCTGATCTTCGATGATAATGTCAAGTTACTGTAATGTATTTGCACCAAAAAGGTGCAAGGCAAAGGACCTTGAGACAGAAATCAAACTTGGGTCGCCGTGAAAGCATTTTGCACCATATGTAAGCGCACTAACAACTACTGTATGGCTGAAAAGACTGACTGTGTGTTGTACTAATATCTCTTTCTCTGACAGTATGAGCACGATCATGCAGTATCATGGCTGTAGATCTCACATGAGAGACAGGAACAAACTGACTGGACTGGAGGACAGGTTTGATCTGGTGGTGGACTCAAACGATGTCATCCTCGAGAGAGTGGTATGAGTGTTACACTCTAATAACAACTTTGAGATTCAAGCTTCAGGTCTTGTGGTTTCTGTTTGTATGTCTGACCTTAAGGCCCGTTCACATCAAGGACGCGAATGATAACTATGACGTTTAATAATCATTCTAATTCTGTGAGAATAGGGAGTCATCACACAACAACACACAGCTTTTACTGTAACAACACAGGGGAACGAGATCATGGAAATCGCTTTCAGCACATTTTTTTCCCAGCTAACGAATGATACATTTACAGCCAATCAGAATCCATACTGCTTTAATGAGATTGTAAAAGGGCATAATATGGCCTCTTTTCATGCTCAAAGTCTTGATTTTGTTTTTGGGCCCTATTACAGTAGTCAACATTTGAAGTGCATCAAATCCTTTCATCAAATTTGTCCTTAAACCTTCTTCTTAGGACAACTTTTGAACTTTTTTGATCCACTTCAAACATTGACTACTATAGAATAGCTTTTCATGCCTGAAAGAAATCATATGAACATCCCTTCACTTCTCAGTTAGTCAGTAACACTCCTTAGTAGCCCCTTCCTTTGTAAAATGTGACATGCTCGTGATTGGTCAACCATTTCTAGCATGTTTGGGAAATGTCACACCCCTAACCATAGCTGCGAGTTTCCACACACTACTAACATGACTCAACCAGGCCTCATCCCCCTTTTTTAAATCTCCCTTGGGTGGGAATTATTTAAATGAGGAATATGGTTATGTGTTTGTTCACGGAATAAAACTCAAGGCTTCAATCGAGGTGTTTCAGGGAGTTCAGAAACACTGACACTGATATAGAGAATAACTCTTTGTAAATTTGCAGACTTTTTCATGCTCAAACAGCAACATTACACTCTAAACAGAGTTAAACATGAAAAAAAGCATAATAGGTCCTCTTTAAAGCAGCAGAGCATTGATGTGGATGCTAATGTAGTTATCTTCATGGTTATTGTATTGGTGCGAACGGCCTTTAGTCAACAAATTAAGTCATCTTGTTGTTATATCTGTAGAAATTGCAAAAGGTTAAAAAATCTCAATTCTTTCAGTCGTGCTGCAAATTGTTGTTATATCTGTTATATCTATAATCCTGTTATATCTGTAAAATGAGAACTGCTGGATTTGTGACCCATGTTCAGGGCATTCTCCTGGACGAGGCCTCTGGCGTGAGTCGCTCCCAGCAGCCGGTGATGCCGGCAGGATATCAGCCGCCCAAAATCGTTGTGTCCAGCTGGAATCGCAAGGTTGGTTAGTCAGCGTGTCCTCCTCCTTTGACATGACAACGTTTTTTATTGTGAGAGAAAACATGTCCTTTTAGTTTGAAGTGGTCAGGTGTCATTATTTGAAGATGTGTTGATGGCTGGTCACTGAGGAGCAGGTTCTGGCATGATGGCTCTTCTTCTCCTTACAGGGAGGAGACCGCAGCACAGAGACCTTTCGCCTTCTGCATGCTAAAAACATTCAGCGGCCACAACTCAAGTTCAGAGACAAAGTGGATAACAGCAACACTCCTTTTGTCTCCAAAATCTTCATCAAACCCAATGCAGTGAAACCTCTGCCATCATGTGAGTGTGTTTAAAAAAGCCTCAACAGTCTGTTTTTTACTATTATTTATATTGCTAACATTTGGTGGAACTACTGGAGGTGCAGACAACAAAACATTAAAAAATAAATAATTTAAATTAAATAAAAAAGGATTTAAATGCAATTAAAACAATTTAATAATTAAATATTGAATAATACTTAAAGGATTAGTCCACTTTCAAATAAAATTTTCCTGAGAATTTACTCACCCCCATGTCATCCAAGATGTTCATGTTTTTCTTTCTTCAGTTGAAAAGAAATGAAGGTTTTTGATGAAAACATTCCAGGATTTTTCTCCTTATAGTGGACTTCAGTGGACTTGCACATGCTTCCGCCAAAACCACACTTTCGTATTCTTCAAAAAGCTTACGCTGTATGTCCTACACCTTCCCTATTCTACTAAAAAATGGAACTGCCGCTTGTTCCGTAAGGAGAATAGGGAAGGTGTAGGACATACAGCCTAAGCTTTTTGAAGAATACGAAAGTGTGGTTTTGGCGGAAGCATGTGCAAGGTGATATTTGGTGTTTATAAAGCATATACAGTTGTATTTTTTTTTTTCAAAAATGAGCGATGGTTTCTCTAGATAAGACCTTTATTCCTCGTCTGGTATCGTTTACAGCCCTTTGAAGCTGCACTGAAACTGTAATTTTGACCTTCAACTGTTTGGAGGTCATTGAAGTCCACTATAAGGAGAATAATCCTGGTATGTTTTCCTCAAAAACCTTAAAGGTGCCCAAGAATTAAAAATTAAATTTATCTTGGCATAGTTGAATAACAAGAGTTCAGTACATGGAAATGGCATACAGTGAGTCTCAAACTCCATTGTTTCCTCCTTCTTATATAAATCTCATTTGTATAAAAGACCTCCAAAGAATCTCAACATAACACCGACTGTTACGTAACAGTCGGGATCATTAATATGTACGCCCCCAATATTTGCATATGCCAGCTCATGTTCAAGGCATTACACAAGGGCAGCCAGTATTAACGTCTGGATCTGTGCACAGCTGAATCATCAGACAAGGTAAGCAAGCAAGAACAATAGTGAAAAATGGCAGATGGAGCGATAATAACTGACATGATCCATGATATCATGATATTTTTAGTGATATTTGTAAATTGTCTTTCTAAATGTTTCGTTAGCATGTTGCTAATGTACTGTTAAATGTGGTTAAAGTTACCATCGTTTCTTACTGTATTCACGGAGACAAGAGCCATCGCTATTTTCATTTTTAAACACTTGCAGTCTGTATAATTCATAAACACAACTTCATTCTTTATAAATCTCTCCAACAGTGTGTAATGTTAGCTTTAGCCACGGAGCACTATCAAACTCATTCAGAATCAAATGTAAACATCCAAATAAATACTATACTCACATAATCTGAAGCATGCATGACGAACACTTTGTAAAGATCCATTTTGAGGGTTATATTAGCTGTGTGAACTTTGTTTATGCTGTTTAAGGCAAGCGCGAGCTCTGTGGGCGGGAGTGCGAGCATTTAAAGGGGCCGCAGCCTGAATTGACGCATTTCTAATGATGCCCCAAAATAGGCAGTTAAAAAAATTAATTAAAAAAATCTATGGGGTATTTTGAGCTGAAACTTCACAGACACATTCAGGGGACACCTTAGACTTATATTACATCTTGTAAAAAAATGTTCGATGGCACCTTTTTCTTTTTTAACTGAAGAAAGAAAGACGTGAACATCTTGGATGACATGGGGGTGAGTAAATTATCAGGAAAATTGTTTTGAAAGTGAACTAATCCCTTAAAGCTACACTATGTAACTTTTTTTTTTTTAAACTAAATACTAAAATGTAACCACATGTATGATTTAAGATTTTGCCGACAAACACATTCGTAAGGAGAGACCAGAGGATTTGGATGTTCCTGCTGCACTGGCGGATTTTATCCATCAGCAGAGAACGAAAGAACATGTGGATGACATGTAAGAGACATTTATGTGATTTATCCAGTGTAAAGCCATCCAGTGTGTTTGTTAGTCATTTTACATCAGTGTTTAATGCTAGTCCTGTTGTAAATGGATTATGCTGTTTTCCAGGTTTTCTCACCCCTATCAGTATGAATTGGACCATCTGGTCATGCCAGAGAGTCTGAAGTGTAAACCTGATGTCCAGGTCAATGTCCTATTCATCCTTTTTTTTTTTTTTTTTTTTTTTCATTCCATTGCATGTTTTCTTGCTATTTTCATTTAGGTTTAACATCAATGATTGTGTTTTAGATGTATAAACCCCTTGCAGAGTCAACTTGTCAGTTCATCAATACTTTAGATGATCTTGTTGCTTTGAATGAGAAGTTGGCCAAGACGACCGAGTTCGCTGTGGACCTGGAGGTGTGACACTTTCCTGTTTTCATGATGTTAATTAATCGTGTATCACAAGTTTTATTTCACACCAGTTTTCTGTCTACAGCATCATTCCTACAGAAGCTTTTTGGGAATCACATGCTTGATGCAGATATCAACGCGGGAGGAGGATTTCATAATAGACGTGCTGGAACTGCGCAGTGAAATGTACATCTTAAACGAGACTTTCACCGACCCCGCCATTGTGAAGGTGATTGACTTTAAATGAGACAGAAACAGAAATTGCAATAGTCTTTGCTTTCCTGCTGTGGTGTATATTAGTGTTGCACGATATACCGGTATTAGAAAGGTATCGCGATACCCTGCTTTTAAAAACAGTCCGATGAGAAAGCAGATGCACGAAGCGAAATACGGCATTATTTTACTTACATTGCCGACAGCCAGGGCAAGCCCACGGACACCACAAAGCCCGTCTGCAAAAGATGTTACAAAATAGCGCAAGCGAAGGGAGTCAAAAGCATCTTGCCGTCAAACATCCCGATTTGTACAAAGAACTTAAAGAGTGGCAGGTTAGTGAATGTGATACCAGCGTTATGTTTATGCTCTCAAACATTAAATGAGTGTTTTTTTATTTATTTTACTCGTGCAAGCAGACCTCCGCAAAGAGGTGTATTATTGAGTAAGTGATATCTGGTTGCAAAAATAAAATTAATTTAAAACTACATAAATATGTGAAGGGTATATACAGTTATTTTAAACTAATTTATGCTTTAATAACATTGCTCTAATTATTTACAGTAATATAATTTTTATAATAATCTTACCGTCTAAAACACCTAAATGTATTAAAAAAAAAAAGCATAACAGCAAAATTTACAAATTTTATTGAGCATGAAAATAATAAACATTAAAAATTATATTAAGTCTAACACTAACTTCATGGCATCCAGAAGTATCAGCTGCACATTGGTGAAGAAAGAAGTTCTGTCATGTTATTTATTTACTTTTCCTGCTGTTTTAGGTTTTTGCCATAGTATCGTTTAAGTATCGGTATCATATTTAAGTTGGGAATCTTATCGAAGTCAAAATTTTGGTATCGTGACAACACTAGTGTATATCTGGAACAAGAACTAATGTAGGGCGGGACTTGATTTTATCCATTGGGAATTGTTTGGATGGTTCTGGTTTGCTATTGGTGGATCTCGAGAAGAGGTGTCACTGCAAGAGGAAGGGGAAGTTATTTTGATTAAAGATTATAAGGGCACATGAGAAAAAAAAAGGTGTACGGATTAATAATTTCTAATAAATACAGCAATATTTCATAAAAAAGTGGTCAATTTTGATTTACTAATGACTTAAAAATTCAACAAAAATTATAACGACAAAAAAATTGCAATAAGTCACCTCCAAATGACTTTTGATGAATAGCCTTACATGGTTCATTCACATAACAGTCCCATCAAACAAATGAAATGAAGTCCCGCCTTACATTATATCCAGCTGACTGTTCAGTTTCATTCATTAAAATGTCTCATTCTCTATGTGCTGTGAATGCCATTTGATGTGTTTACTGTAAAGGTGTCCATGTATGTAATGTTGCATGTGATGTGATGCTCCTGCAGGTGTTTCACGGTGCTGACTCTGACATTGAGTGGCTACAGAAGGACTTCAGTCTCTACGTGGTCAACATGTTTGACACCCATCATGCTGCGCGTTGCCTAAACCTCGGCCGAAACTCCCTTGACCATCTCCTCAAAATGTATTGCAATGTGAGCTCTGATAAACGCTACCAGCTGGCAGACTGGAGGATACGGTAATCTTAGGCTGATTTTGATCAGCACAATACAGTTCTCCTTTATTATTGAGCCAAACTCATTATGTAGGACAACAGTAACTCAATTCCCTAATTTTACAGCAGGGTTTCTGTTTGGCTGTATTATATTATGCTAATACTTATGCTGTGTTTTGTGTCTGTAGACCGTTGCCAGATGAGATGTTAAAGTACGCTCAGGCTGACACCCACTACCTGCTGTACGTGTATGATCGAGTCCGAACGGACCTGTATAATGCGGGGAACGGGCAACCTGCCCTCATTCAGCAGGTCTGGGCTAAAAGCAGAGACCTCTCGCTCAAGGTGTGGACAGATTTACTCATGCCAGCTAATTAAACACTTCAAATGCAGAGAACATATAAAATGATGTATTAAAGGGTTAGTTCACCCAAAAATGAAAGTTCTGTCATTTAATCAGGGTTAGCGCTTGAGTCTTTTCAGAAAATTTGGACTAAACGGCTCAATTCATATGGATTAGTTTTAGGATCTCTTTATGAACTTTTTGAAGCGTGAAAGTGTCTTGCAGCTGTCAATGGAGGGACGGAAATCTCTCAGATTTCATTAAAAAATATCTTCATTTGTGTTCTGAAGATGAATAAAAGTCTTATGGGTGTGAAATAATTAATGACAGAATTTTAATTTGAGTGAACTAACCCCTTAATCACTTTGAATCAGTTCAACTGAATCAATTAACCAGTTCAGATAGTGATTCATTGTTTGACATGAATATTTTTACAACCATCACGTCTTTGTCTTTAGAAATACATGAAGCCTATTTTTACGGAGGACTCGTACTTGGAGCTGTACCGCAAGCAGAAGAAGAGCTTCAACACACAGCAGCTGGCGGCCTTCAGACTGCTGTACGCCTGGAGAGACAAACTGGCACGACAGGAAGATGAGAGCACCGGGTGATTCCCCAAACCGTTTCTGTGCATCTGTTGACCAATTACTAATCATTGTGTAGTTGGTGTGATCCATGAATGTGTTGTTCCTCCACAGGTATGTCCTACCAAACCACATGATGATGAAGATTGCAGACGAGCTTCCAAAGTAAGTTTTAAAGGCGTTTTATTCTAAACTCTTTTTGTTTTCATTTTCTCTCCATAAGGTGCACTTATGATTTTCTTGCAGAAAAAATAATTTGGTTTTATAGCACTATAACAATAATTATAAAGACAATTCTAAAAATCAATGCAAATATACTATTATAATATACTATTTGTTTATAATGATAACTGCACAGAAAAACTATATAATTGGAATCACTTTCAGAACATTTTTTTCCAGCTGATGAACGAGAAACATTGACAGCCAATCATAATCCATCCTGCTTTAAATAGTCCGAGCTTTAAAGAGGCAGACAACAAAACTCACTTATCATAAACAGGTGTGGACACTATAAAGTTATCGTAATCGTTATTGAGAATTTTCAGCTGTTACTGACCCTAGAATCAAATGGCCTGTTTTTGCCCTATACCTTCATACATTCCCTAGTAACAATATAATGTATATTTCAATACAATAACATATTTATTGACCTGTAACTTAATGTACTGATATAAAATTATAATTAAACTTTATTTGGAGTATATCTTTATCGCACAATGCACATTTCTTAATCTTATGCCTGAAAGTGTTTTAATATCACTATTAATACGGATTGTATGATCTTTGTATATCAGTCTTTAGATACTCAAAGTGTACTTAAAGTATACTTGCAATAGTTCAACTTTAGCACAATCCGATATCTTTAGTTGGATCTCAACGCTACTTCCGCACAACTGAAGTGCATTAAGGTCAAAATTAGTTGTTCCAATACTTTAAGTATACCAGTTTAGTATACCAAAAGTACAGTTGCAGGCTATTTTTCTTAAGCACAAAAATATGTAAATGTATTCTCAGCACAAAAAAAAAATTTCAGATACATTTTAGTATATATATTTTTTTCACTAGTGTTCAAAAGTGACAGTAAATACAAAGTATCCTGAAAGAAGTGCATCATGTTTCAATGTTTTCAACATTGATAAACATTTATTGAGCAGCAAATCATCATATTAGAATGATTTCTGAAGGATCATGTGACACTGAAGACTGGAGTAATGATGCTGAAAATTCAGCTTTGATCACAGGAATGAATTACATTTTAAAATGCATTCAGATAAAAAAAAGTTATTTTAAATTGTTTTTAATATATTTTTGATTAAATAAAAACCGCCTTGGTAAGCATAAGAAGGTATTCAAAAATATTAAAAACATCTTACCCCACAGTGTCATATTTTGCAAGCATTTGTTAATGGGTGATGAGTGACATCACAACATTACTGAAACTAAACAGCTTGTTGAGAAATCACCAAATGGAGTGAACTAGTGTAGTCCTTTATTTTCCAGTGACACATCCTTTCAATATTTTATTCTGTTGAAAGCTGTAAGGCGGCTGCTATCTCTCACGCACAGGAAGCTGTGTAAACGCATGTGTTTTTCCCTATAGGGAGCCTCAGGGCATCATCGCTTGCTGTAACCCCATTCCACCACTAGTCCGCCAGCAGATCAATGAGCTTCATCAGCTTATCAAAGAGGCGCGAGAGACTCCATTACTGAAGGTGTGCACTTATAAAAACACCATTTACTGATTGACTACTATCACTTATGTTGTATGAATATATTAGTCCTATAATTTGCAATATCAGTACTAAAAATGTTGTCTCTCTTCAGGCAGAGGTACTTGCTGAAAAGAGGACATCAATAACCCCTACAAGAAAGGTGTGTTGACAGATTTGTCCAGCTCTGTAAAACCAACCAACAAAAGAAGCTGTCTTACTGAGTTGCTCTTGTTGTCTCATAGCCACAGTCTACTTTATTCGGACCTCATGACACCTCCCGCTTGCCCGAAAGTGTTTTCCTGGAACCTACTTCCTCTGGTAGGTCTAGATGTAATGGACACTTTATGAGTCTTTAATTGCCTTTTTTATTTGGTCATGAAAATCACTAAATTGTTTTCTCCATGTGTGTTTAGAAACCCCAACCAAACCTGGAGTATTGTTTTCAGAGGAGGAGAATGAAAGTGTGGACCGAGAGGGAAAATCCTTGCATGCCCTGATAGCTCCAGCAAAAATCAGACTGTTTGCGGTAGGACATTTGAAAAGAAATCCAGAGAAATCTTTATTTTGCATGTTTGGGTGTGCTGACAAAGGCTAGGTTTGAGAAAACAAAATCAAGAATGAACTGGTGTGACGTCATTTCAAACAAACAAAGTCAGGCAAAATCGAACTTTCCAGAAGAGTTTACTCTGGCTGGTAAAGGCTTTCGAAGTACCATTGGTCTGTAGCGATTATGTAATAGGTAGGTGTGACTCTGAGAAGGGCTGTCAAACGATTAATCGCATACAAAATAAAAGTTTGAGTTCTCATAATATGTGTGAGTACTGTGTGTAATTAATATGTACAGTACAGTCCAAAAGAACCACTAAGATTTTTAATGTTTTTAAAAGAAGTTTCGTCTGCTCACCAAGGCTACATTTATTTATTTAAAAATACAGTAAAAAACAGTAATATTGTGAAATAATATTATTACAATTTAAAATAACTGTTTTCTATTTGAATATATTTCACAAAGTAATTTATTCCTGTGATCAAAGCTGAATTTTCAGCATCATTACTCCAGTCTTCAGTGTCACATGATCCTTCAGAAATCATTCTAATATGATGATTTGCTGCTCAAGAAACATACTGTAAAATTGTACAAAATATTTGTGTACAATATTTTTTTTCAGGATTATTTGATGAATAGAAAGTTCAGATAAACACTGTTCTTTTGAAATCTAATCTTTTGTAACATTATAAATGTCTTTACTGCCATGTCTTTAATGTCTTTAATTTAATGTCTTTAAATGTCTTTAATGCATCCTTGCTGAATAAAAGTATTCATTTCTTTAATTTCTTTTCAAAAAAATAAAAATTCTTACTGACCACAAACTTTTGAACGGTAGTGTATAATGCTACAGAAGCTTTGTGTTTCAGATAAATGCTGTTCTTTTGAACTTTCTATTCATCAAGAAATCCTGAAAAAAAAAAAAAAAAAAAAAAAAAAAAAGTACACAACTGTTTTCAACATTGAAAATAATCATAAATGTTTATTGAGCAGCAAATCAGCATATTAGAATGATTTCTGAAGGATCATGTGACACTGAAGACTGGAGTAACGATGCTGAAAATTCAGCTTTACCATCACAGGAATAAATTACTTTGTGAAATATATTCAAATAGAAAACAGTTATTTTAAATTTTAATAATATTTCACAATATTACTGTTTTTACTGTATTTTTAATTAAATAAATGTAGCCTTGGTGCGCAGACGAAACTTCTTTTAAAAACATTAAAAATCTTAGTGGTTCCAAACTTTTGGACTGTACTGTATATATAAATACACACAAAATAATGTATATATTTAAGAGAAATGTTGTTCATGTACAAAATATTTTTATTTATATATAATTTTAATTATATAAAAATATAAATAAATACATTTACTTGTAAATATGTCTCAAATATATATGAATGTGTTTGCATTTATATATATATATATATATATATATAAATTACATATAGTACACCGAAATATATTAGGCAAACTCAAACTATTTTGTATGTGATAAAGCAACGGCTGTCAAACGATTAGTCGCGATTTGAGGCTCCACCTTCTTTTATTTCATGTTTGAGAGGAAAGTGTGCCGCACATATTTACATTTTCATCTAAACGTTGCTGTCAGCAGATGTTTATCAGTACATCGCTGCCAAGGTATTTCAAACTTCCTTTTACCTCCTAAACAAAAAAAGAAAAAACTTTGCCTCAAGTATATTGGGGTCCTTAACAGACGTGTCCTGATCAGTTATAAAGTTCAGCAGAAGTTAAAGTTAATTTTATTAGGACATTTTGTATTTGTAAGTGGTCTTAGTATTGATTTGGGGGTGTTTCTGAGAGTTGAGGATGTTTGTCATGTGTTTTTGAGGAGGATGAGGAGGAGGAAGCACCAGTACCTGCTTCTCTGACAGTGGCACAGCAGAAAGCACACAGCATCATGGACTCGTTTGACAATCCCTTCCGAATGGTACAATACTTCAGTCTAGCTGATGGCTTTTGTCTTAAGTTATGTACTTGCACTAATATTTCAATGCTTGTTTGCAGTATTTACCATCAAAGGACATTCACATATCAAAGAATGCCAAATATGACCCATCTTCAAAGATTTATGAGGTATCGTTTCTTTTTTCCCCTCTTGGTGTCATAGTAAAATATATATATATATATTGTGTGTATGCGTTTATATTAGGGGTGTAAAAGTATGCAAACATGACAGTTCGGTACGTTCAGTGGTTTATTGAACAAATTGTGTGTCTCTAAGGCAAGGCAATTTTATTTGTATAGCACATTTCTTACACAATGGTAATTCAAAGTGCTTTACATAAAGAAGAATAATAAAAATAGAACATAAGGAATAGAAATGACAGTAAAAACAGAGAATTTTGCTATCTGGATGGATGAGCTAGGAAGTCTTAGGGAGTTTGTTGTTGTTGTTGTTGTTGTCCATCAGAGCAGATCTAAATGGATCTTCCTCACACGACAGGACTGCTACCTGTTAAGGCACTTCAGACTGATAAAGTTTCAATGTCCCCTTTTGCCAAGACACCTCAAACTGCGCCACACAGCCCTAATCCCCCTTCCGGAGACATCTTATCTATGCACTACAGCTCAAATTTCCCCGTGGTTTGTTCCCTTATCCAAATTTACCAAATTTTAACCTAATCACTTTCTTCCTAATTCTCCCAGCTCTTTCAACCAGACAGCAATATTTAAAATGCATTAAAAGTCAGAATAACAAGATGATACATAAAAGATATAAAATGCATTAAAAATGAAATAAAAACAGGAAAAGGAATAAAAAGATAATATGTATAAAATAAAATGCAAACAGTTCGGACATCAGCAAATGCATAGATAAAAAGATGTGTGTGTCTCTAAATAATTTCAATTATAATTAACATTTTCTCAAGGATTAAAAAAATCTCTCATCTAATACTCTAAACTATATACAGGAAGCCCTTCTTGCACATTATAGTAATATTAAAGGTTACAATTAACAACAAACTATTAAATTCAGTTGCTTTTTAGATATAATAATCTACACTCAAATAAAGAAATTAAATAAAATGTAATTCATTTTTGAAATATAATCATTTACACAGTTATTGTTATAACTTGTTTTCATGACACATTTATATAAACATACATTAAGATATTACTAACAGGTAAATTATAATAAGCTAATATAGTGCATATATTTCTCCTCTTAAAGTTCATTTCTCTAGTGCACTAACATGCTGTGGACACTAAATGAATTGTCTGAGGTAAACGTAAAGCTACACGAGATAATATTCTCAAGCTGTTTTATTGATGTTTTTCTGTGGTTGAAACACCAGTTGAGAGATTATATTGACTCTTTTTGTTGATCCATTTAAAACAGATTCGTAACAGGTGGAAATTACAGAGTATTGAGCAGCAGCAGAAGGAGGCTCAGGACAAGCAGCAAGCTAAAGAACAGGCCAAGAAAGCTCAAGGTACAAACAACACAAACTCTGTAGTCTAAAGTGATTTTATATGTGCATAATTGCTTGTATTTGTCTTTCAGAGGAACGAAAGAAAGCCAAACTGAGCTACCAGGAGTCGCTGCAAAACGTTCACACTGTCAGGCAGCAAGTAAAGGTGAGGAAGCTTCAGCTCCACAATTTTACAAGCGGTTTCTTTTTCATTTTACACTAACATCTGTTTTGTCAAACCTATGTTTTTAGGAAGCAAAGCAGGCTGGACAGAAAAGAGAGAGAGCTGCCAGTGATGCCAATGAAGAGAGTGTTAAACCAAACATTAAAGCCTCAAAGACTGAAAGTGAGACATCAGTGGCTAATCAGTCGACAAAACCTGCGCAGAAAAAACAGAAACAGAAAAAAGAGCCTGACGTTCCCCAACAAAACTTTGAACCTTATGACTACAGCCAATCAAATTTCAAAATGTTCGATGGTAAGAGTTCTGCCTTATATTCTGTAATTTTTCCTATTTATTTGTCCTATTGGTGTCTTCATTTGTTTGTTTTTTCATGCTCACAGGTAAATCAAAAGAAAGTTCACACTTTGATCCAAACGGACATGGACCCAAGCAGAAGGTATTAACCTGTTTGGAATCTACAAGCTTTCACCTTTCCACAAATCTCTTAGCTTTGCACGATCTCTGATCTTTAACCAATTTTGATTCTCAGAAAAAAAAAGCACCGAAGAAAAGCTCTGGGGGAGGCAAGAGCATGTCTTACTTACCCGCCAAATCTGACAGGTACTGGAACGCTCTGATTGTAACAGTCGTTGCTGGGTTAAAAAGGCATTTATATGGTCTGTTTATTTCTGTTTGCAGAGGGTTTCGCCACAACTGGCCCAAGAGATAGAAGTCTTCAACTGATGAAGTACCATGATCCCCTTTTTGTTTTCCTTTTTAAAAGCGTCCTATGTGACATTCAAATGTTCAGTTTGCCCTGACTTGTCTCAGCAGTGCTTGTATACTTATTAATTTGTGACATATGTCCTTAATTAAAATGAAATTTTAAAACATTACAGTTCGGAAGTTCTTAGATGCTTTGTTTCTTCTTCTGTTTGAGTTTTGAGAATAGTTTTTTTTTTTTTTTTTTTTTATAGAAATAAAGGTCAATTTTTGGCAGTCCTTTCAAATAATGAACAAACCCGTTTGTGGTTGTCAAGTTGCTTTTTAGTGGCCGTTTGAAGTCAGTGCTAAAGTTCACACAGATATGTTTGAGTAGCTGTGAATGTAGTTTATCACATCACTTATGGTCCACTAATGTTTGACAACCACAGTTGGGTTTCCATCCAAACGTGAAGCGACTCTTTTCAAAGTTTGCAAAAAAAACAAAAAAAAAAAAAAAGTTTCCATCAAGTTGTTTGAGTCGATGGTGCGATTGGTAAGCTATTAAGTAACAGTAATAAAACACAAAACGGCGATTAGTCACTCGAGTTTAATGTTTGCTGCATCAGAATTTTATTTGGCAAATGCATTTCCATCTCCCATTATTAGCATTAACTCTAAAGTCAAAAACCACCACAGGCAAACTTTTTTTTTTTTTTTTTTTTTTGCAAATTAAAGCTGCAATATGTAGTTTTTCCGTCCGCTAGAGGTCGCCTATTCAAAACAAAGGTGTAGTTTGATGACGCCAAGTTTGTGCGTGGAATCTTGGGACATGTGGTCTGCACCTCACAGCCGCTGGAAAAAATTGGGATAGGCCTCAGGAAGAAATCATGTTCATGGATGAGATTATTAACGTTATTGTAGTGTGAAGCAGAGCAGAAGCGAGTGTTGTGGAGCTGAACGAGGAGCTGGAGCGATTGATCAACACACGCCTTACGAGCAGCGGGACTTTTATTATGACACAGTCGCCGGCGCCGCTTCCGCTTTTCCGGTCATGAGTATGAGGTGACGCAGCTCTGTTTATCATATTAGATACATTTGAGAGTGTTGAAAATGATGTTATAACGTTACTCTGTGCGTTCACTCGGCGGCTGCTGTTAGATACTGTTACACACTGCAGTAAGATAGATCCATTTTACAATATCAGATTAAATGCTGGATGATTGTGTTGATAAATGGCATGCAATTAATTTTAAAATGTATGAACAAAATGTTTTTCTCTGAGGCATGGTAAAGCATGGTACTCTTGGAAAATCAAGAAAATTAGATTTGAACAATACTAAACATGTTGAGCTATATAACAATTAGTTTACTGTCTAAGGAACAACTGTTTTAATATATTTATAATCTATTAAAACCGGAAACCGAGGGTATGACGCCATTGGCAGGCGGCGACTCGCATGTCCTGGAGCCTTGGGTAAAATCGCAATTTTCTCACGATTTACAAATAGTTGGAAACATTTGGGATATTGTAAGTACTCAGTACGGATCTCATAACAAACATTTTGGTTACTAAAATAAGTACTGAGTAATATCAATTAGTACATGTAAGTAGTACATGTAGTTATGTTTAGGGTTTGGTTTAGGGTCAGTGTTGCCAGCTGCTTTCAATGAGCTAAAACTGGTAGCTAACTGTCACTAGATGACATTATAATGGCAAATTCATTGATCTAAATATGAATATAGATCAGTGGGCAAAATAAAAATCTAGATGAGCTTTATCCAAGAAGTTGCTAGATTTGTCCCTAAACATTAAAAAAAAAAAAGACACGGACGTCATCACATCTAGTGACAAAATCGTTAAATTGGCAACACTGTTTAGGGTAAATTACTTGTAATTATGCATAATTTACTGTTACACATTACTACACACTCACTATAGTAGTAACTGTCACCTTAAAGGAAAGTCTTTTTTTTCAGATGTGTGCTTGTTTCTTTCTTTAGGTAACTATTTGCCATTGTTACATGTTACATGTAATTACTATAGCAGTGTTTCTCAACCAGGGGTCCGTGGACCCCTAGTGGTCCTTGACATAAAGCCAGGGGGTCCTTATAAAATATCTGAATATGAATTTTTGTATATATTGACATTGACATGTTCCCATAAAAGAAGATAATATATGTATAATATAACTGACTATATGACAAAATATAGGACAAATCAACTAACATAGTAGTAAATTATAGTTTATTACATTTGGTTGTCACAAAGTCATTAATGATACCATTGAGTCAATTTTATTCTGGGGTCCTTGAAGATGGTTCCAAATATGATGGGGGTCCATTACTCAAAAAAGGTTGAGAATCACTGTACTATAGCAATGACTTCATGCATATTACACAACCAAACCTAATCCTAACCCTATAGTAAGTGCATGTAGTTAATCAGCACTTAAATGTGTAATTACACTGTGACAAGGACAACTTAAAATAAAGTGTAACCCTTTCTTTATAATAAATTGGTTTAATATCTCAAACACAATATTCACAACTTTTATAGCCACTGTACATATGATTAATTTAGTGCCAATACACACTACAGCCTCGAGGTGGCACTGCAATTTGATTACGCTCTACCTGTATCATCACGCATACTATTGTGCCAATCATTCACTTCATCACATGTAGAGGAACATGCAGCCTGTCAGGGATGTTACATAACATGGAAATCTTTTAGGTCAGCTCATAAATGCCTCTGCTATCAGTGATGTGTAGGAGAAACTGGTTTGATGTAACAGATAAAACGTCCACACAAATTCTCACTTTTAATTTCTAAGAACATTTTAAATCTGTTCTCAGCAGAAGTTTGCTGTAAGGTTTTTGAAGAACTTGGCTGGTATAAATATTCCTCTGCACCCTGAGAAGAGACCACACAGGCATGCACAAATCTTCACTTCCTGCTGCTCAAGACTGCGGTTTTTTTCAGAACAATAGGTGCAAAGATACACAGGAAGCACCTCAAGATGCTTTGTATCTGTAGAAGCTGACAAAAGATGAGATTGTTGTTTTTTTTATGTTTATTTAAAAGAGCATAATTGATGTTGATTAGTCCATTAAAAAGATAGTTCGCTCAAATTAAAATGGTCATTATTTACTCACACTCAAAAACTGTATGACTATGTGGAATGTAAAAGATGTTTTTATGAATAATGTTGGTGACTAAACAGTTTTGGCTCCATTGTCTGGTCCAAAATTATAATAGATGTCAATGGACACCAAAACTACTATTCTTTTGATGACAAAATCGACATGTTTGGGTGAACTATCCCTTTAAGGAACTGTGCATACAAAGATTCACATTTATGTTCCAAGTCATAAATAAGTATTTTGTTTGGCATTTTCAACAAAAAAACAGTATCAAAATATCTTTATCACTTGTAAAGCTTCTCGGGAGTTCCTCATCTCATCATTCAGTAATCGCGATCACATTTGTAACGAGTCGCTGATAAAGTTCCAGAAAGTGTGAGAGGAGTGGAAATGGATGCGTACGCCACCCAGCTGTGTTCCCCCTCCCACTCACACACTCCTCTGTCGTTATTTCCTTCAGTCGTGTTCTCTTTCATGTCCGCCAGGAACGAGTCCACACAGGAAACTGTGACATCTTTGTCTCCAGCACCCACTCTGGAAGAACAGCAATGAGTCAATGCGCTCGGCCGGGAGCTTCATCCGACGCCGCTTTCGTTCTTAAACAATTTTTACGCATTTCTCTTCAAAGAAATACACGAATGAAAATAGACGCTTAGATGTAGTTTTTGGATATTTTTTTCCGTTTCTGGGTCTGTTTCGAAAGTGTGTCATCCCAGATCACAGACAGCATCAAGAGCCCAAAGTCATTCAAACACTCGTCCTCCAAGTCTCTCTACAGTCTTCCTCATGTTTCCCAGAGCTGACAGCAGTCCTCGCATTCCTCAGTCATGTAGAGGTACGAGTTAATGGCCTCCTTCAGTCCTTCGCTCACCAGAGACTCCTCCGCACCCTCTTTACTCTGCCCGAAGATCATGGAGCTGTGAAGAGAGTTAGTTTAGAAACTGCTCTACTATGTTTTGAAGGTTCACTGTTCAGATGATATTCCTAGTGTCATTCAAGGCATTTAATTTGTGACTGATTATGATGTGTTTGACGCACCTGTTCACATCTTTCCAGTTTATAGTGGGCCTCTTCACGGCAACCGGAGGTGGGCCGGTTACAACAGGAACGTTGTTGGATCCAATGATGAAGCACGGCTCCCCCAGAGTACAGCATAACCCGTCCGATACTTCTGAGGCAAAGTTCACATTTAATCTCTGGCCACAACACTTACATACATGTATATATTATATATACTGTGTGGTTGCCAGTGTGTTGTTTTGGGTGGTTGCCAGGACTATTTAAGGTGCAATACGTAATCCACTTTATTTGGTTTCTGACTGATACAACAGTTGTCTTTGACTTGACCCCTATCAGTATGGGTGAAGCAACATTCATTTGTTTGTCAGCTGTAGAATTACCCTGTTCACAGCCATTTTTGTCACCCACAATTTATTCCGCCACATAAAGTGTCACATAATGGGGGATTACAGAGATAAACTGAACTAGCAGGTCATGTGATTTCAAAATGTCAGTCACCTTGAGGCCTTATGTAGAATAAAATGTTTTTATAGGCACTGATATGACTGGAGCCCACTTCCCATGTGAGTCTACATCATTTAAAGATTTTCTCAGCTATTAGTGCACCACCAAGTCTTATATCATATGTCACATCAGTATCAACCACAAACCCAGCAATGCCACACAGAATCACTGGGTTCCATTATTGAGCTAGGCCATGTGTCCACCCAAGCGTTTTTAGCCAGCACCCTTTTGAAAATGGCTTGCTGTGGGCGCTTGACAGAGTTTTGGGGGCGCAACGTTTTAATCAGTTGAAACGCTATATGTGCGATGATACGGAATAATCGCGGAACTGTTAATAGTATCTGATTTTGCAAATAGTTTGTTTCTGAATATAAAAATGTAGACACAATGAAACATATTTGCTCTGGCGCTAGTTTTGGATGAAGAGATGAGCTTCAGTGTTGCCAGGTTTGTGTAATAAAATCAGCCCAATTGCTATTCAAAACCCACCCCCCATGTTTTTTTGGTTTGTTTTATTTGTAGTAAAACCATGGTTGGCGGTTCTCCGGTAAAAATCACATCGTGAAATAAAAATTGGGTAAAAACATTGCGGTCTGGGGGGTAAAAATTGAACTCAGGGTTCTAAAAATCGCATTCTGGTTAGTAAAAATTGTGTTCTGGGGGTAAAAACACTGCAATCTGGGGGATTAAAATTCTGTTCAGGGGGGTAAAAATCACATTCTTTGAAGTAAAAATTGTGTTCTGGGGGTAAAAACACTGCAATCTGGGGGATTAAAATTAGCTCAGTGTTCTGGGGGGTAAAAACATTGCGATCTTTGAAGTAAAAATTGTGTTCTGGGGTAAAAACATTGCGATCTGGGGGAATAAAATTGAGCTCAGTGTTCTGGGGGGTAAAAACATTGCGATCTGGGGGGTAAAAATTTAGCTCAGGGGGCTAAAAATCGCATTCTGCAAAGTAAAAATTGTGTTATGGGGGTTCCAGGGGGTGGGGGGGGTCGTTTCAACCTTTGGTTTAAAAACACAACAGTGTGTAAAAGTAGCCCAATTCCACGGGAAAACCGTTGTCGATCATTTTTTTTGTTGGTCGGTGTGGTATTTGTTCCGCCCCTCCTGCACACTGATTGGACTGCTGGGTAAAAAGTGGCAGTGATGAGCGCTGTGTTTTACCTAAAGTTGAACATTCTTCAACTTTCAGCGACAGGTAAAAAGCGCAGAGCACTCAGCGTGAAATAGACATTCAGCGCCTGCTCATGCTGCTGATGGTGTTCTCATTGAAAACAATTGAAAAATATGCTAGCCTCGTGAAAAAAACACTGGTGGACACACGACCTAGTGGCTGTAACTATGACTATAACTTTGTGTGTACCTGAATAGTGTGCAACCAGGTCTGTGAGGGTCCTGAAGGTGAGTCCAGGAGAGATGTAGACCCAGCCGTTCTCGATGCAGTTGATACGGTAGTGTTTGACTGAAGCGCGCTCCTGCGAGCTGCTCTTACGCACTGACAGAGTGTGGTTACCTGGAGGAAAAATACAAATGTTACCAATTGATACAAACCGAGAGTTTACATTTTCTGAAGAAAAAAACAGCACTTTTTACATGAAAAAATGCGAGTCCATCAATGTTGCTAATCAGTTTCTGAGGTATATTTTAACATGTTGGTATGTGGTTGTTTAGGTGTTCCTGGTGATTGCTAGAGTGTTCTGGGTGGTTACTAACTGATATTTGGTTTTCATTTTAAATATAAAGTTTTTTAGTAATTTGTTGTGCTTTTGTAATTTTTATCGTTTTTTTTTTTTTTTTTTTAGTTGTCTGTAAAGTTAAGTTTTAGTTTTTTTTTTTTTTTTTGTTTATTTAGTTTAGATTAAGTTGAAGTACCAAAATAACTAAAACAAAAATGAGAAATGTTGCTTTGGCACCTATCAGAAATAAAATTATAATATTTTATATTTAATTTTATTTTATATTTGTTTCAGTTAATGTGCATTTTATTTCAAGTAATGAAAATGATTTTTATGGTTTTAGTTAATGATAATAAACCTGTGCATCACATTTAATAATATTTTATTAATATAGCATTGGTTTTTATTTTTGTTATCAGTTATGAAGATTATGAAGGGTGTTCTGTGCTACATTTTATATTGTCATCATGTGTTTGTCATGTGTTATGGACTTATGGTGAACTATTTTAACACCTATATTATTATGGTAGTTATCAGAATATACCAATCATATTTTTGTAGTTCAGGTAGACTAAAATATTGCATCAGTTATTGCTCCTGGTGGTTGCTAAAGTGTTTATATAGTGTTCTGGGTGGTTACTAACTGATATTGGGTTTTCATTTTAAATGTAATTTTCTTTAGTAATTTGTTGTGCTTTTAATTGTTATTGTTTTCTTTTAGTTGTCTGTAAAGTTAAGTTTTAGTTGTTGTTTTTTTTTTTAATTATTATTTAGTTTAAGAAGACCCAAAATAACTAAAACAAAAATGAGAAATGTTGCTTTGGCACCTATCAGAAATAAAATGATAATATTTTTTTATATTTATTTTAATTTTATATTACTTCAGTTAATGTGCATTTTATTTCAAGTAATGAAAATGTTTTTTATGGTTTTAGTTAATGATGATAAATCTGTGCATCACATGTGATAATATTTTATTTATATAGCATTTTGCATTCATTTTTTTTTTTGCATCAATATTTAATAACAGTTATTGCTCCTGGTGGTTGCTAGAGTGTTTATATAGTGTTCTGGGTGGTTTCTAACTGGCTCAAGTCAAAATAGCCCACCCAAGTCAATGTGTCGATAAGTTAAAAAAATATATAGATATTTCGTTTGATCGTCAGTAAGATGAAAATCATAGGATATTAATAAAACTGGCATTAGTGTGTATGTACCTGGGAAGGTCTCGCTCTCTCTGATAAGGAAGGAGCCGGGCTGATTATGAGGGAGCATCAGAAGTTCCTCTGCTTTCTGTTTGCTGAGACCCACAAACTGCCACCTGCACGAAAACACACACACAGATGACTGATGAGTGTGATGACAAAAATCAAGAGCAGAGCAGAAGGAAAAAGCAGTAGGTAGAGACTCGTGAGTAAGTGATCAGCAGGGTCCTTGTGGGTACAGTGCGTCCCCAAACTGATAATCAGATCACACACTGTATCCAGCTGTGCCCACTCTACACCCCACACAAAGTTAACCCCACTACAGAAACTACAGCTGATATCATCACCGCCTCACACATGGAACACACTGGATCAGACCACCTGACCATCGGTGTGATGATGTCATGAGTTCAGCTCACCTGTTGTACACTTTAGCAGTGTAATTGCTGGGGATGTAGCTCTCATTTCCTGTGGCTGAAGAACTTACTTTCCACCACTCTCCCTCACTGTAACACACATTATAACATCAGATTCTCATACTGATGAGGCTCTTCATGTAATGATGCAACGTTGTGCAACAGCACACTTACTCTGACAAAATGTTGAGCCTCTCCCCCACTCTGATGGTACAGTCTCCCGGACCTCTCGATGGATAGTCGTACAGGGACACCACCACGCATCTACCGCTGTCTGCACACAGAACAAAACATCACCTTTAGTCCTGTTAATCTGCGCACATGATTCAAAAATGGTAGCTATTTTTAAAGAAAAAGATTCTACAAAAAAAATCCTACAGTAAAAACCCTTAAAGTTACCCTGATATTTATAGTGAAAAGTTGTTTAACATCATATTATATGCATTTTTTCTGTTTTTTGGAAGTAAAAAAAGTAAAAATATGATGCAATTTATGGTGGAAAACAATTAAAAGGCTTTCCCAGAAGTCCCTGTGTGATGTTAGTTTAGTATCATTAAAATACTATTACAGTTTTTGTTAATAATTTGAATAAAACTTCATTTTTATATATTGGGTTTTCATTTTAAATGTAAAGGTTTATAGTCATTTTGTTGTGTTCTTGTAATTTTTATTGTTTTTTTTAGTTGTCTAAACCTTTATTAAGGTTTACTTTTTTAGTTTATTTAGTTTTAGTTATTTTGGTACTTTAACTAAACAAATGAGAAATGTTGCTCTGGCAACTATCTGAAATAAAATGAGTCTTTTAATATTTTATTTTATATTATTTCAGTTAATGTGCATTTTATTTCAAGTAATGAAAATGTTTTTTATGGTTTTGTTTTAGTTAATGATAATAAACCTGTGCATCACATTTGATAATATTTTATTCAAATAGCATTGTTTTTTTATTTTTGTTTTCAGTTATGAACATTATTGTGTTCTGTGCTACATTTTATATTGTCATCATGTGTTTGTCATGTTTTATGGACAGGACACTTATTATGATGAGACTTATTATTTTAACACCTATATTGTTATCAGAATATACAAATCATATTTTTGTAGTTCAGGTAGACTAAAATATTGCATCAGTTAATGGAATATACAGCTGTCATACCTGAAACCTTGTCATTTTTTACCGTGAATTTTTGGCAACCTCAGCTCTCAGTTTTTTTTTTTACCATAAATTTAACTGGATGTTTTTTTTTTTCTTTTTCTCAAGTCTATCATTGATATCAATCCTCAACCTAAAGTATGCATACGTGTAAAGCACACACTGAATGCTGTAGTTGCAACAGTTACCAAAACTTAAAAAAGCATCTAAGCTTCCGTTCTATGCTATATTGCACTTTTTTACATTTAGTGCTGCATCACGAGTGGGACCTCATGCACACATAAAGTGTGTACTGCAGTGCTGAACTCACCCATGGACAGAGAGTCGGCTCTTTCCTCCGTGTCCAAGAGAACGGCATGTGCGCTGGATCCACGCCGGTCTTTACTGGGCCGACTGCCCATAGTACTCTGGAGTGTTTAGGTGCACGATGCTGATGGGAACCACAATCTAAGGACAGAAGAGCGAGATTTTTTTTTTAGTACTGACTGATGTGTATTGATTTTTGATATTCATTAAACAAAGCATTAAAACCCCCCAAAACATACATGCACACAGAACAAATCTGATGTACAATTTTATCAGGCCACGGCATCCTTATGTCAGGCTTTGACCGTAAGGAGGAAGGATGTCGACAAACCACTTGTGTACACTGATAAAAAAAACTTTCCATCCGCACTTTCACTATCACTCACTTTTTTTAACTTGGACCAACAAAAAAAAGAAAAGAAAAAGGGGAGGCCGTTCTAAAAATAGATCTGGTGCAGTGCTGAGAACATTCTACTATTTTCTGTCATGCTCAGTTACATCACAATGGTGCAAGATGCATTTGTTTATGCGACCTATGTGAAACATAATGATTCAGTATGCAAATTCCAGGTAAAATATCACTGGCTGAGATAAAATCATAATATAACATGACTCATTCTCTTAATATGACTCTTATATTATTATGAAGCGACAGTAAAGTGCTGAGGTACAATCTTCCACTGCCTTCCCACATGGTGTGAAAAAAGATCACTGTAAATCATTTGAAGGAAATGAACCGGACGGTCTGATGATCAAAACAACCTCAAAGAGCGTTTATGCTCAATATTTTTTTCCTCTGCTAAAATACCATCAACACATAAATATTCCTTTTCCAGTATTTCTACATCCTGTACTCTTATTACATCGTAATAACATTGTAATAGCCCAACAGTTCAATTACTGCTATTAAACATTTTAACGAATGCACAATGTGACTTTGATTTCAACACCCTCATATGTTGCATTAACATTCATCAGTGATCTTTGAGAGGTATTCTTCTTTATCATATTGTAATGCAGTGGCACCGGTCCCACAGCTATATGATATTATTGAGCAGATGGTCACCTGGTACCACAGATGGGTCTCACTAGGTCATCAAGGTCTCCAGGTCCAAATTACAGACCTCATACCCCGGGCACCGAAATAACACATGCGTAACGGATTACATTTGCTACATACAAACACAGCTATACTGGAGTACACACAAACAAACAACAAACAACGGCTAAAAGTCATGTCATAATCTACATTTTTGAATAATATATCTCATGGGTATGGCGATAAAGATTTAGTTAAAGATTAGAACAAGGTTACTAACTTCCTGTCGTGGCAATACAGAGTCGTTTTTATCAGTATTTAAGCCATTTAATCTGACTTTCTGAAGTCTGAAACTTTAGGTCGTTAGAAAGTATCACACCAAACAAATGACACCGACTTCAAAATGGCACACAAACCCGCACTTTTCTTTGAAACGCCTTTGAAGCAAGACGTCTGTGCGAGCGCACGCTTTTCAAGATGATCCCGACTTTGATTTCAGATTCAAGATTATGACTTTGAAGTTCGAGCTTCTCGTGTTAACTTTATGAACATAGACATTCTTTTAGACGCTTATTATTATTATTATTATTATTTAAAAAAAAAAATGGCAAGACTTTCTTCCAAACAAAAATGGCATTTTAACTAATGTCACTATGATTCTGAATTCACGCTTTGGATAAACGAGCTAAATGAATAAAAGTTCACAGCACTCAACATAAAGACATTAAACAGACTGAAAGTGTCTTACTCACCTCATGGTCTTCAGGCTAACTTTGATGACAATCCTTCCTTACAAGCAAACAGAACTCCTTCACCTGCACATCTGTTTATGAACGCATGCAAAAGGTCTGAAAACTGAGAGAGTGGAGTGAGAAAACTATTTCGAGAGATTCTGGCACAGTTCAGAGGCTAGTTTCCTTCAGAGGCAGTAGTTGAGCTTGAGGTGTAGGATGCTGCTGTGGTCGTCTCAGTGTTTTTGCAAGCACACTGAGGTAGGCAGACTTATTTACTACTTGCCGTTTCCTGTGACGAACAGGTCTAACTGTCACTCCTTTGCTGACGCACAGATGTCTGACAGCGAGAACAGACTAGAAAGATGTTTTGATCATGTCTGAGGCGTACTAATACACAACACAGATGTTGGTGGAGGGAAAGGTTTGAATGTCATGACGTCATGGGCTAATTGATGAAGCAATACAGATGCCGATGGAAGCGGCTTACTAAATTTAAAGAGGTTTCGAAATTCTCTGGTGATAGTTTCTGCACGTATTAATTTCAATATTCCCAAATGCACTGAAACCAATTGCCATAGCAATTACTGTCATGGAAACTAAATGGCTCCAGATCATCGAGAATTGCTACAAATGACTGCTCATTTTCCCAGCTGGGAAAAAATAAATAAATTCAAACTGAACTTTATATGAATTTCCGAATTGCAATGCCATCTGTACTCATAACATGTTAGATTCAGACTTGCATCACTTCAGACTAAATGTTGAGTAGTTACTTATGCGGCTGAAGATGTTCCGATACAAATTCCCATGACAAGTGGAGTGAGTTAATTAAAGTCGTAGTGGGATGTCATCCTACCTGGTGACAAAAAGTTCAATGCACTCTAATTTCAGAGGAGAAGCAAATCAGCAAATCTATACGGTAAGTGAAAAAGTACACAAGCTGTGTGATTGTGCACATCAGATGGAAAGATCACTCAGCACAGATCTGTTATTGACAGATCCTTTCTGCTGTGGTCAATGTTGTACTTGAAGTGCTTGAAGTGTGTATGCCACAGTTTCTAAAAATAGCTTCTAAATGTGTCGTCTTTGACCACATGCAATCAATAAAACCAGTCTAGCTTGCGATCGGAAAACTTTCACAGCTGGCTGAGCTGACAGAAAAAGTTTGGCTGAGATGGGTCATGCACAGAAGTGCACATTGAGCATCTGATTACTCAGTGCATGAAGGGGCGCTTTGAAGAGATTTGGGTCACATCATACTTAGCTTTTCCCTGAAGTCTAACTATAGTGTTAGTCAATGTTTTATTGCCCCAAAAACATTGTTTTCCTTGACCATTTTCTACACTCTCCCAGCTCCTCAAAAGGTACACCAAAATGTAAATTGTGTAATTCAAATTCAAACTTACTTTCTTCTGCAGAAGAAGTCACTTTTCTAAAACTCTTCACACAGTGATCACAACAGCAGTCAATGTGGGCTAAACTGTGGATCATTTATTATTGCTTTGGCACAAAATGCATTCAGTGACTACTTTCAAATTACATGAATTCTTTTCTCACTTAGACACAACCACATCTCTATGCACCGACAGGCCAATTTGCATGTTATTTTTTAAAACTGTTAAACTTAACTCTAGAGTGCATAAAGGGGGTCAAATAGATTTTTTTAAACACTTTATCAATGAAAACATTTATTAATTTTATATTGCATGAATTCTTCAAAAAACTTGTTTCTGACCCTTATTAAAGTCATTTTCATACAAACCCGATTCCAAAAAAGATGGGACACTGTACAAATTGTGAATAAAAACAGAATTCAATGATGTGAAAGTTTCAAATTTCAATATTTTATTCAGAATACAACATAGATGACATATCAAATGTTTAAACTGAGAAAATCATTTTAAGTGAAAAAGTTAATTTTAAATTTCATGTCATCAACACATCTCAAAAAAGTTGGGACAAGGCCATGTTTAGCACTGTGAGGCATCCCCTCTTCTTTTTATAACAGTCTGCAAACGTCTGAAGAGACAAGTTGCTCAAGTTTAGGAATAGGAATGTTGTCCCATTCTTGTCTAATACAGGCTTCTAGTTGCTCAACTGTCTTAGGTCTTCTTTGTCGCATCTTCCTCTTTATGATGCTCCAAATGTTTTCTATGGATGAAAGATCTGGACTGCAGGCTGGCCATTTCAGTACCCGGATCCTTCTTCTACGCAGCCATGATGTTGTAATTGATGCAGTATGTGGTCTGGCATTGTCATGTTGGAAAATGCAAGGTCTTCCCTGAAAGAGACGACGTCTGGATGGGAGCATATGTTGTTCTAGAACTTGGATATACCTTTCAGCATTGATGGTGCCTTTCCATATGTGTAAGCTGCCCATGCCACACGCACTCATGCAACCCCATACCATCAGAGATGCAGGCTTCTGAACTGAGCGCTGATAACAACTTGGGTTGTCCTTGTCCTCTTTAGTCCGGGTGAAATGGCGTCCCAGTTTTCCAAAAAGAACTTCAAATTTTGATTCGTCTGACCACAGAACAGTTTTCCACTTTGCCACAGTCCATTTTCAATGAGCCCTGGACCAGAGAAAACGTCTGCGCTTCTGGATCAGATATGGCTTCTTTTTTGACCTATAGAGTTTTAGCCGGCAACGGTGAATGGCACGGTGGATTGTGTGCGCAGACAATGTTTTCTGGAAGTATTCCTGAGCCCATGTTGTGATTTCCATTACAGTAGCATTCCTGTATGTGATGCAGTGGCGTCTAAGGGCCCGAAGATCACGGGCATCCAGTATGGTTTTCCGGCCTTGACCCTTACGCACAGAGATTGTTCCAGATTCTCTGAATCTTTGGATGATATTTTGCAGTGTAGATGATGATGACTTCAAACTCTTTCCAATTTTTCTCTGAGAAACTCCTTTCTGATATTGCTCCACTATTTTTCACTGCAGCATTGGGGGAATTGGTGATCCTCTGCCCAGCTTGACTTCTGAGAGACACTGCCACTCTGAGAGGCTCTTTTTTACCCAATCATGTTGCCAATTGACCTAATAAGTTGGTTCTCCAGCTGTTCCTTATATGTACATTTAACTCTTATTGCTACTTGTCCAAACTTTTTTGGAATGTGTTGCTCTCATGAAATCCAAAATGAGCCAATATTTGGCATGACATTTCAAAATGTCTCACTTTCAACATTTAATATGTTATCTATATTCTATTTTGAATAAAATATATACGTTTATGAGATTTATAAATTATTGCGTTCCTTTTTTATTCACAATTTGTACAGTATCCCAACTTTTTTGGAATTGGGTTTGTATTTCTTGGTCATTCAATGGGAATTTTTTATTTTTACTTTTGTATCACTACCCCAAGAATGCATAAAGGGGGTCAAATTGACCCATATTTTTTCTTATGGAATTTTAACCAAACACTATTTTTGGAAATATTTTTGTCAATAATAATATTTACTTAACTTTATAGATCACTGAAAGACCTGTTGTGACTGAATACACATATCTCCCCATTATATAGTAGAGGAAATGCAACATGTGAAATAAGTTGCATGTCTGAATTCACAGTATTCATAAAAGAGTAAGCAAAAAAGTACCCGGATGACCTCCTGCCACAATTCTGAAGTTTACATCCATTGGACACTTTACTATCCATAGGAAAGGACAGCTGAAGGCCCAAACAAACTCTTTCCAAAAGTTACATATGCTTAGAAAGGTGCAAATGTTATGTGAAATGTTCTGTCTCTGAGAAGATCATTTTCACATGTTCTGTGAGAAATGTTAGGAGTGAAGTTTCAGGCTTGAATATACTCAGCAACAGATCTAAATTAGTTCAGAGCTTGTCTTAAAATTAATACGTTTCATCTTTTGTAATGCATATTTACAAGGAAGTAGACAAATAGATGATTGGGTATAAAAAAGGCTTCCGGTTCGTTTTAGGATTGATTTTAAGGTTTTAATGCTTGCTTATAAATCCTTAAATGGCCTAGCACCAACTTACCTTTCTGACCTTATACAATTGCACATCCCATCAAGGTCTCTGAGGTCTGCTGATCAAATGCTGCTGACAGTTCCTAGAGTACGACTAAAGCACAGGGGTGATCGTGCCTTTGCAGTAGCTGCCCCTAAACTCTGGAACTCACTACCTTTGTCTGTGAGGATGGCCCCTAATTTAACTGCTTTTAAAACTAGTCCTAAAACATATTTTTATTCTTTGGCATTTAATACAGTCTAAGAGCTGTGGGTTTTTTTTGTTTGTTTCCTAATTTGTAATGTTTTGTATATTGCCCTTTTTATTGTTGTTGTTTGTTTTATGTCCCTTTTTATATGTACAGCACTTTGGTCAACTACTGTTGTTTTTAAATGCACTTTAGAAATGAATTAAACTTGAAACTAGATGTTGTTTGTTATATTAAAACATTTGTATATCATCAATTATTTTAATAATTTCATTAATAAAACACCTATATACATATATGCATTAATATCACGCATATATATACACATACACCGTGTGCAGAATTAGGCAAGTTGATTTACTGATCTTTTTTTTTTCCCCAAGCACATTTTACCAATTCCAAACCACATCAATCTTACGAACTACTATTAATTTTGTATTTAATCATTTGTAATATAAATAGAAAAAATGCCTTACATTCAGGTGTGCATAATTATTAGGCAAGTTTTCTTTTACAGAATAAAAATTAGCCAAAAGAGATTTAACTGAGACTTTATGAAATACTCATGAGAAAGATGCAATACTAGAAATTACAGTTAAGGCATGACTAATGGACAGCAAAATGCTCATTGGGTCAGCGGGGTCATACAAAAACACCTGGAGAAGAAAAGACACTGCAAAAGAATTAAGAATTAAGGTGAAGAATTAAGTGTGAAACCATCAGGAACCCTTTAGTATTCAGTGTCACCATTTTCCAGAACTGCAACCGACCTGGAGTCTCCAGAAGTGAAAGGTGTCAGGTCATTTTTATTCCACATCTGCAAGACGGACATTTCAGGATAGTAGATGGACTAAAAATGAACTCCCTCACCTTACTGCCAGATTCTGGAAGATAAATTCTTCAAACAGTGGTACAAGAGGATGTGGTGCTGGTCCTTCGGGAGTCACTCTCAATCTGTCTGTCTATAAGGCCTATAAAAATCATGTACTTTATAACACTTCAGCTTGTGATTCTTATTAGCTGCAGGTAATTTTTTAGGATTCTTTAGCTAACCTAAGTCTCTGAGATCCTGACACCTTGCACTTCTGGAGACTCCAGGTAGATTGCAGTTGGTGCTGGAGACTAAAGGGTTCCTGATGGTTCTTAATTCTTAATTATTTTGCAGTTAATGTGTTTTTTCTTCTCCAGCTGTTTCTGTCTGACCCTGCTGACCCAATGAGCATTTCGCTGTCCATTGGTCATGCCTTAACTTTGCAATTTCTAGTATTGCATCCTTCTCATGGGCATTTAATCATTTTTGACTTTTCAGTCTCAGTTAAATATTTTTTTTTGGCTCATTTTCTCTGTAAAATAAAACCAGTCTAATAATTCTGCACACCTGAATGTAAGGCGTTTTTCACTTCCAGCCTTCATGAACAATTATATATAATTTATAAATGATTAAATACAAAATTAATAGTGGTTATTAAGATTGATGTGGTTTGGAATTTGTAAAATGTGCTTGAAAAAAAAAAAAAAAAGATCAGAAAATCAACTTGCCTAATAATTCTGCACACGGTGTACATACTATTAACTCCGATATGGGTCATTCTGACCCCCTTTACACGTGTGTAGTTTCTTTTTGATTCATGCATTCTAGAGTTAATTTGAAAAGCTACATATTACAAAACTGAATAAGACCCATTTTCTACAGTAATACCATAATGAAATGTTCTAAATGTTAGTCTTTCAATTTCATTACCATCTATACAAAATGGTAACAACTTAAAGAGTAATTTTGTACTGTAATGGACCATGTCACATTTACTGTAGTGAATCCTAAGCAGTAGAGAGTCATTCTTGTTTTGTAAAGAAATTGTACAAAAGAAAAAAATATATAACACTACTTGCTGCTATCGTTTATAGGTTTGCTAGTGTTCTGAAAGAATGAGTTAATTCGTGACATGTGGTATTTTTAGTGCATTTTAAATGTGAAATGTATTGCTGTGCGCCAAGCTGAAAGTTGAAAGAGAAAAAGTGACCTAAGTATTGAGAAATGTGTCCTAGAAACTGTAAAAAAAAAAAAAAAAAAAAAAAAAACTGTAATAATAGCAATGAATCAAATAAAGAAACATACAAGTTTTATGTACAACTACTTTATTTCAATATTCGTACAAATCGATATACTCAGCAGACAGTATGCAGTACAACGCCCCCTAAATGCTTGGAGGACAAACCACAACGCATCATTACAAACCCACTCAAGGCAGCGGTACAATCAGCAATCAACAGGGAATTGCCATCCATTGAAATAAAAAGGATAAAAACCAATAACAATAACACTGTAGTCAAAACAATATGAGGTTATTGGGATATCAGCCCACTGTACAGAAGGAATGGAGAATTTTGACCAAAAGCCAACTGTAGTGCATTTAGAGGAACCATGCTGTTGTACACCTCTAGATGCCCTTTATGGTAAATATAACTGTTCTTTGAACGAGCTACAGATCTTCGCTTCAGCTATTGGCTTGTTTTGGTGTAGCTGATCGCTCAAGCACAGACTGTGAAAAATATCGTACATGAACTTGTGTGCAAACCTAAGCAAAGTGTTCGCTATTAAGGGGTTTCTAGTCTAAAACTCATGTAAACAGAATCAGTCATTCAATCAAACTGAATTAACCATTGCAGAAAGATCTAAACATAATTAATACTAATATAAATGTCTATTGTACTCTTCAAACAGGGGCATGCTAATCAGTAGATTTTTCTAAACACTACAACTAGCAGACCGTCAATCAAAATCAAACCGTAATAGCTGCTGCCATATGGTGAGAGAAGTAGAAACCGTCTAAAAGCCAGAAATCAGTCTACAAAGAGGAAGTGAAGTGGTTTGGTCATCTCTATAGTAAATACAAGGGGCAGGAAGACCTTAGAGAGCGAGAGAGGGAACGAAAACTCTCCCGCTACAGACGAGAATACCCTCTGAACGTTCAATATACAACAGCCACCATCAAAATATACACACAAGAAGCATATCGAGAATGAAAATTAATCTCTGAAGGATGACACAATATAAAAGAATGGTGTAATAAAGTAGTAAGCCAATCAAGATCAAGGTAAAAACATCAGCAAAAAAAGTTAGTGTGCGTCCATGCAGTGAAGAAATATTCCAATATGTTAAAATACATTGATTACTTGACATCAAACAATGCATCCCTTCATTAGACCCACTTTCTTTCTTTGTCTACTTGCTCTCTGGCCACAAGGGAACAAGTAGACAAAGAACGAAAGACAAAGACAGAGTGGGGAAAAAACCCGAATCGGACAGAAAGCGGTCTGAGGTGCAGAAGGGCAACACGCGAATGATCGCAGGTGAAACGGTGGCTCGGTTCTGGGTGCTTTAGCAGGACACCTCCATGGTTTGTGGTCTGGTCTGGTTGTCGAGGACTGGGCCGCCGGTGGCGCCCTCCATCTGTGAACTGGTATGTGCGCGGCTGCGCGAGCCGTCCGCTGAGCCCATGCTGGAGGCGGAGTGAGTGCGAGATCGTGCCAATCGGGTCATACTGGCAGTGGGCACTGAGAGAGGGAAGAGAGAAATCGAACAGAGCTGAAAACATGTACAGACTAAAGCTGCTGCATGAACGTTGGAGGATCCCGAGTGAGGGGCATGTGCTTCACAGGAAAGTCAGTTTTGCACTCGGATCCAAACATATGGAGATCCAGGAAGGGGAGAATAATGAGTCTCCTCAGAGTGAGTGAACCCCTGCACATCTGCACACTGCTCAACTAACGCTGGACTGATTGAGATACTGGGACAATCGGAAATGATGGTTAATGAGGATAGTTGGATGAATCCCAATTTATATACTTCTGAAGGGACATACACCTTTGACAGATATTTGAAGCAGGAGAGTGAAATGGGAGTAGAAACGGATTAAATTCTGATTCATTTGGTTATGTTTCGTTTATTATTGTGCATTTTGGTTAAATACTAGGGGGTGTGACGAGACCGTTCGCTCATGAGACGAGACATGAGACAATGAGATTTTTTACACAGCATTTTTAAGAAATCCTCAATGACAAAATACACGTCTAGAAAAATAGTGGTGCATTTGAAATGTTTTACATTTACATTTACATTTATGTATTTGGCAGACGCTTTTATCCAAAGCGACTTACATTGCATTATACTATACATTTGTATCCGAGTATGTGCAATCCCTGGGATCGAACCCATGACCTTGGCATTGCTAGTGCCACGCTCTAACCACTGAGCTACAGGAAAGCTAAGTTTTAACTAATCATCTTGTAATTAATGTCACTTCAGTTCTACTTCATGAGTATGAATTATCATATGCAGTAAAAGACAAAAATACTAAAGCGCTGTAAAAGGTTTTGCCACAAACTCAATGAACTGGCTTCTCTCCTGTATGATTCGAGACTCTTCATACCTTACTGTACATGATTTATGAGCTTCTACAACTACTAACATCCTAACTGATATCATTTCCACAAATTGATCACAGAATTAAAAACTAACAAATTACAGTTTTCTTTTACTCTTAAAGGGTTAGTTCACCCAAAAATGAAAATTCTGTCATCAATTACTCACCCTCATGTCGTTTCACACCCGTAAGACCTTCATTTTTGGAACACAAATTAAGATATTTTTGATAAAATCCGATGCCTCAGTGAGGCCTCCATTGACAGCAAGATCATTAACACTTTCAGTGTCCAGAAAGCTACTAAAGACATATTTAAAACAGTTCATGTGACTACAGTGGTTCAACCTTAATGTTATGAAGCGACAAGAATACTTTTTGTGCCCCCAAAAAAACGAAATAACGAATTTATTCAACAATATCTAGTGATGGGCGATTTCAAAACACTGCTTCAAAGTCACGTGATTTCAGTAAACGAGGCTTCATTACGTCATAAGAGTTTCGAAATTTCAGTGGTTCACCACTGGAGGGCGTGCCTTTGGCAGTTTGATTCACGCTCCGAACCATAGATTCGAAACGAAAGATTCGTAAAGCTTCAAAGCTTCATGAAGCAGTGTTTTGAAATCGCCCATCACTAGATATTGTTGAATAAAGTGGTTATTTTGGGTTTTTTTTGCCACACGAAAAGTATTCTCGTCGCTTTATAATATTAAGGTTGAACCACTGTAGTCACATGAACTTTTACATATGCCTTTAGTAGCTTTCTGGGCATTTGAGAGTGTTAATGATCTTGCTGTCAATGGAGGCCTAACTGAGCCTTCGGATTTCATCAAAAATATCTTAATTTGTGTTCCAAAAATGAACGAAGGTGTGGAACAGTGAGTAACTAATGACAGAATTTTCATTTTTGGGTGAACTAACCCTTTAAGTGCAAACAATAAGTGCAACCATAATCAAAGTACTCTCTCAAAACTCAAAGTGCAAACAGAGACCAATTTTTTCTTCAAGCATGATAAAGAGCTTAGAGATGGTTACAGCTACACATCCCAGCCTAAGATAGCTTTGATATTGGGAGATATTTGCATGCATCAGAGAGCCACTTTTGAAATTGCGTTTGAATGCACGCTCGCATTTTACTTTGGCTGCCGTGCGAGCACACATTCTATAAGATCAGACATTTGTCAGAAGCTTGCTCTGTGGAGCAACGAATCCTCCGGCATTGTCTTTTCAGTCACTGCTCTCGTCACGTGATCAGTGAACTCTGATTCCTGCTGCACCGTGTAAGATTCTGCTGCTTGTGTTAGATGAGCTGGATGGAATTAAAGCAACCATTATCCAACGGAATTAAATGGTTTTTATTTTTATAAAAAGCACAATGACAGTGTAATGTAATGTAAATGTAGCGGTGGCATATTCTGTCCTAATTTCACCCTTGCACTCCGTCATGGCAATATCGTGAGACAGCTTTTCACATACATTTTAATCTCTCGAGATCTCATGACATGAGATCTCGTCACACCCCTATTAAATACAGCATGAAACAAATTCTTTCAGTGGCAGTGTTTCAAACCAAATCAAAACTTATTTTTAACTATTTATTAAAAAAACTCATAAGAGTAGTTTTATTTTGGGATTGGGCTAAAATAAATGAGTTGTTTATGAATCAGACTACAGTAATCACACTGCATGTTTGTTTATTTATGTATACCTTATGGACAAATCAAAATCTCAAAAGCTCATCAGTAAGACTTTGACTTACTACTTTTTAATACACTACGATTCTGAAGAAAGTAACTCTGTTCTCGTATATTATACAGGATGAATAGTTTGCAAATTGGGATTCAGACACCCTAAGAACAAGGCCTCTTCTGAACACATGGTCTAAATAGAGTGCTGCAAGGATGACACATCTTTATAGGCCAACCAGGAACTTCCAATCACAGTGGTTCCCTCAACTAGGATTTTTCCATTAGATTTTGAATCATTGCAGAAAATAGGATCTGTGACCCATTCATGAGGATTATCTTCACAGAAGAACAACTATTATCGATTTTGAAGCCTAAATACAATCCCCATAAGTTGAGTTGGAATAGTTTGTAAGAATGAGAGTATATTTTTTTCCATATAGTGGACTTCAACAGGGTTCAACGGTCAAATTGCAGTTTCAATGCAGCTTCAAAGGGCTCTACATGACCCCAGATGAGGAATAATGGTCTTATCTAGTGAAACGATCTGTCATTTTCTAAAAAAATAAATAAAAAGTTATATACTTTAACTACAAATGCTCATCTTGCACTAGCTCTACGATGCGTGTCCACGACTTCATGCATTACGTAATCCTGTTGGAAAGGTTTTGTGTGATGTACGCCCGATTATCAGGAAATTTTAATTCTGAAGTGAACTTGTCCTTTAAGAGAATCACAAGTGGGCTATTACTGGTGTATTTTACGTCATAGAATAAAATGTGAAAATATCTATAGCTAGCATCAACTTCAGACCTTATTTCAAGCATTTAACCAAAAACCCATCGACTTTGGGACGATTTCAATTCTAAACTGTTTCCAGGTTTTAGGACTCATTCCTGCAGCACTCTATACATCTCAGAAACTTGAGGCAACACAACCACTGTTTGGACACTGCAGTCATTATTCTCCCACGAAGGAAAGAATCCTCGTGTCAGGATCAAGCTCAAATTCATTTGTACCGTGGCAGCAAAATGAATAGTAAACTTCAAACAATGCAGAATGGCATGCAAAGTAAAGGCATGTTCCTAGAAGAATCATAAAAGAACATCACAAGATGTCTGCTGATTGTGGACAGTGTGCACAAACACATTCTCTCAGACAGCTTATAATCACATACAAACATTGACAACAAACCCACACATGTCCATTTACCATGCTTCAAACATCATGATGCAGACATAAAGACATCTGTATGCACGTGATTGGGACGGACAGACAGTGAGGACAGGAAGCATGGGAGGTTGAGATGGCAGGCTTAGGTGCAGCTTAAAGTGCTGGCTGATCTCCTGGTACCTGATTCGCTGTTCAGGTGGCTGAGTAGCACATGAGGGACTGTTGGCATTGGTAGTAGGGGTCAAGAAAGAAGATAGGGAAAGGGAATGCAAAAGGAGGAGGAAAAAGATGGGACAGAGATTATATGGTAGCACTTTTTGAAAGAGGGAAGATCGAGAAAAGGAAAGATTAAGCAGAAGCTACAGGAGACGCAAGGAAAGTAGGGGACGTTACATCGGGTGATGGGAATAGCCTTGACAGTTAGTTAAGTGGTCAGAAATATTTAAAATGCAAGAAAAGTGGCAGCCAGAGGCCAGGGAAAGATTTGCACACATCTGATTATTTTATAAACTGAGGTGTCAGCAGGTGTCAAGGATATTCATTACAAATTGAACAAAAAACAAAATGTGGTGAGAAGACTTCAATCACTATTACTGTTTCATTCATACAACTATTGATCCTAAATTAAGAAAAATATTGGTCTTGGCTAGTATATTTTTGTTCCAGACTGTGGTAAAGGAAAATCAGAACCTGAAAGTACAGAAAGAGAAAGTGAGAGAAGCTCTGTAGAAGGGAAACTGTCTTCTGATGGGATAGTCCCTCAGAAGACTGAGCAGAGCGTATTCTTGGGGGTTTGTGAGGGTTGAAACTAAATAACACACCCCAGAAACCGTAACAAAGAAAAGAACAAACACACACACAACAGATTTAAGACACAAAGTGGAATTTACCGGTGATACCCTCCCTTTACTGAAACACAAACATTTCAATGACAGAATCAACCAATGAATATTAAGCTTTCTTAATGACTCATTCTGCATTCACTAATATTTCGACAGACAAAAGAATTACACCCCTACAGATGTATGTTAGGTAATTTTCCTGTCTGGATCAAAAGCTTACACATGTATGACGAGTATAATACTGCTATAAGAATATAGAAATAGTGATTAAAATGTTCAAGAGTTAAAAATATGTTTTTAAGGGTCAACATGTATGATAGCGTTTCTGGGCATTTTCACACCTTGCTAGTGTTTGTGTCGAAACCCGTCATGTTTTTGGTTAATTCTGGCATATATAAACATGGCAATCACACTTGGATCTGTACAAAAACAATCCGTACAAGATCACTTGGTCTTGGCCTGCTTGAAAACAACACGTTTAGTGAGTGTCTCAAAGAGATATGAGATATAAGACAATGTGCATGCAGTATTACTTTTTATTTTTTTAATCTAACATTCATTCTGTGAATGATGGTCTTATGTTTTATAGTTATAGTTAAAAAATGTTTTTTTTTTTTTTTTTTTATATATACAATTTATGAAATTATGAACTATTTAATTAGTCAGTAGTATCATAAATTGTACCAAATTCATTGAATTGAACACCAAATTGAACATCAGAATCACTTTATTTCAAGAAAAAATAATGACCAAATTTCAGAATCACTTATAATAATGAAGTCAGTTATGAAGTCAGAGCAAGTCGTACACCTCTAATCTAAAATCAAAGTGTTTTGAATTACATTCCGAATTAAAGGGTCTAAAAGGCACAAATCTTACACAGTGTGTTTGTTTCCTAATGGAGGGCTCTGTTTCACAGTAGAAGCACAAAAATAGACTTACAAAAAGGTCAACCAGTCTCAGGATTAGATTAGTAATTATGGAGGAGGAATGTGACTAATCATGTCAAAATGTGAGCATTTTCAAATGAGTCTGGCCACTTTCGATCACGTTCCTCACACTCTCAGAACACCTTATCACTAATAACTGTTGCTAGTGTTGAATGTGTCAGACAGAAACAGTCTCTGGACGGTCAAATCAAGAGTTTTAACAGGGGTGCACTAGCGCTCAAAAGTTTGAGTTTCAGTATGATTTTTTTTTTTTTTTAAATAATACCTTTATCAAAAGCAAGTGACAAAATTAAATAAAATATAAAAAAGTGACATTTATAATATTAGACTTATTTCAAATAACTTTTGTACTTTCTATTAAAATAATCTGAAAAAAAATGATAATGGCTTCACACAAAAATATTAAGCAGCACAAATGTTTTCAAAATTGATATGTTTTTTGATTATCCAACCATAATAGTAGAATGATTTCTGAAGGATCATGTGACACTGAAGACTGGAGTAATGATGCTGAAAATTCAGCTTTGATCACAGGAATAAATTACATTAAAATATATATTATATTAATAATATATATTAAAATAAAAAAGTTATTTATTATTATTCATTTATTTTAAATTGTAATAAGAAGAAACAATATCATTGTTTCTGCTGTATGTTTGATCAAATAAATGCAGCCTTGATGAACATGAGATTTTTTTATTATTAAAAACTTAAATGTTATAATTTTACCAATCCCAAACATTTGTGAACTTCAGGATGAATGAGCCTGTTCAGTTATATTATTATTGGTAATAATGGCAAACAAAGCCCAAAATATTGATGCTGTTGACAGGCTCTATTTGAAAACCACAGTTTACATTAATACAAGTAGTTGTAAATACCACTTGCATACTGGTGTTGAACTCCTAAAAGTGAATGCATATGAAAATATCTGTAGAAGGCAGCTTATTGAAATTAGAGTGCTTTCATTTTCCAGGTATGCCAGGTGTGATTTGCATTACTGTACATAAAAAAATAATAACCATCTATAGTGTTTAACAAGGCATAGGCTTGTTAGAGAACGTTCAGGATTCTTTATAGACTTGGCAAGAACTGTGGAAACAACCATTACTTTTGCATCACACTTCACCTTTAAATACCATCACACTTGAGGTAATACAGCAATAAAGTTTCCATGCTATGCAAACCATTGTGCAGTCAAGGATCTTTTAGGGCACACAAGATATTAAATCTGAAGATCAGACCTCAAGATTTGTCACACAAGGCTCATGCCACACATCATGCTTCTTAGAGGAAGACTAGTGTACTTACACGCTGAAGGGCGCATCACTGCACAGCCACACGGAAGACAAGTCATGTGTTAGTGTAGCCGAGGGCTGATCTGAGACCTGCTTTACTCAAGAATACCGGCCGGATGCTTTTGTAGTAAAGTCAGATCAGTAGTGGATAAATGTTCCACTGTGGCAAATTATTATGTTCATAACATCTGAGGATTCATGTAGTTTCTCTGAACAAGCAGAATTTGCTCTCACCCTTGAATGTGCCATATTTCCTGCTGCTGTTTTAGATGTTATTATCAGATGTGCGAGTATTTATGACATTATTAAAGCACTGGGGACATGCAGTGTGTAAGTTGTTGACTAAGGTGAGATGATGCTAACATCTCTTTAACAACAAGATGCTTTCAGACACGAAATGCAAACAAGAAACAAATTTCATACAAACAGCGAAGATAAATATAATGTAGACTGAGAAAGATGATACGATCAAATGCTCGACATTACATTGAGAAGAGAAAGAGGACAGATACTTACTGTAGCCCATTCCCTGGACAAAGTACTTGAAAGCCTCAGCAAGTTTACCCGGCTGAAATGAGAAAACATCCACATTTATTACTACATTCAAAATGCTGTGGCAGACATAATGGTGTTGTCTTTTATTCTTACTTGGACAACTTGGGGAAGTCCACCACAATCTGCCATCTGAAGAAAGGAGGACAGGACAACATTCAATTCATTCAGTCATACTAAAAGCACACACACAAAGCAGGGATGCAAACTCATCAGGGGTGAAAAGGGTGACAGAGAGCTTCAATTTTGGTGAAAAACCACAAGGAGAAAACAAATTTATAAAGGATTCTCTGATTACAATTTTGGGAACATAGTTGTGAACTTTGCATTTTTAAATGCATGTAATAAGCGATCTAAACTCTCAGCGGTTTGTGTGGAGCAGCATTTACTGTGAAACAAGCCGCTCTGAGACACTGAGAACACCGGATCTGCTCGTGTGTAGAAGAACACAGTGCCACGCTTCAAAAAAACCTCAAAAACTCATCTAATTTACTTAACGACAGAGATGGGCAAAAATACATAAAATGTATTTTAAATAAAAAAACAAAATACCTCAGTTGACATGTAAATAAAAATACAGTCATTTGTATACATCAAATGACTGATGATGTGGTGTGCATGTGTGTTTTAGACATCTATCGATTTGATACCTTTTACCACCACCAACATTTCTAGTCAGGTTACACTGCAGCCATTTACTTGTGGTAAACACTAATAATAAATCATGTGTAAAACTGTGGGAACTTTTCCTGCTATTTAGCAAAGAGTAGAGATTGGTGATATTACCAAAATCTTAAAATCACGATACAAGTACTTTTTACACAGTAACAATATATAATCACGATATAGTATTTTAGTTGTTGTTTAAGGTTGTTAAAGGGATAGTTCACCCAAAAATGAAAATGTGATGTTTATCTGCTTACCCCCAGCACATCAAAGATGTAGCTTACTTTGTTTCTTCAGCAGAACACAAATGATGATTTTTAACTCCAACCGCTGCCATCAACATCAAATTTAAATTTTTGGGTGAACTATCCCTTTAAGATACCAACATTTTAAATAGCAGTGAAATTCACTATTCTCAATATCAGTTTCAAAACCACAGCAAAATCTAATACTAGGATAACTAATGTGAGTAAAAGTTCAAGCAATTATTTTTACACAAAGTGCATCGCTTTGCTTCAGAAGGCCTTTATTAACCCCGGAGCCGTGTGAAGTATGTTTATGATGGATGGATGGAGACACTTTCTTCAGCTCATACTCGTTTGGTAACGCTCACTGCCATTATACAGCTTGGATGCATCAGGATATTTATTAATATATCTCAGATTGTGTTCATCTGAGGGTAGAGTTGTCAAAAGTACCGACTGAACTTTTAAAAATCTGATGCTTTGAGCGCTGTTGAGCGGATTCATAAACACCTCTGATTGGCCATTGTGTTAACGCACTCATCAGATATGTCTGTGATTGGCTTCAATGATCAACGCATGGCAGCGTTTGAAAGCACATGGAAGTGTTTGAATTTGAAAGCGTTTTGAAAGCAGATGTCTATCAGCAGACTGGTAATCCTCCTGTGTGTATCTGTGTAAGCGCCAGTGATGTGTCGTTCTTGAACGATTTGTTCATTTTGAACGAATCTTTAATGTGACTCGGGAAGAACGAGTCGTCTCGGGGGGTGATTCGTTCAGTCGCGCATGCGCAATATTCTATAGGTTTTGTACTGCTAGTAGTAGTTCACCTGTTGATTCAAATGATTAGTTCAGAGTCTTTTGGGTTTTGAGTCATTACTTAATCATGTGACAGACCCATACACTAAACCAATGCATTCTGATTAATCAATATTTTATTCATAACAGGGCTTTATTTATTTATAAAATAATAACACACCACAGATCCTCAAGAAACAGTAACAAAAACAGTGATAGAAATGTCAGAAATAGCGTATGGAATCATGTCACATGATTAAGGAACGACTCAAAAACCCGAAAGACTCATGAAATGAACTAATCAATTCTCTTACCGGCTCAGACTGCATTGGTTTAGCATATGGGGCTGCCTGTCACGTCATTAATGAATGACTTAAACCTGAAGACTTGTCAGACAAGCTTGTCAGATAGCATTGTAGTTTTGTATTGTTTGTAGTGTGATCAACGTTTGCATAAGTAGTAGATGTGTTGGGGAAGTAACACGTAACATTTTGCTAAAATGAATTAAATAAACGAAATGACTCAAAAGATTCGTTCATTTTGCTGAACGAGACTCAAAAGTCAGAGTCGGTAAAATGATCCGAGCTTCCCATCACTAGTAAGCGCTCGGTAAAGAGCTTCATTGATGACTATTTACAATGTTTTTACAGCGTTGTTCATTGAGGCCAATCACAGACACATCCGATGAGCCGTGAACACAATAGCCTATCAGAGGTGTTTCTGAATCCGCTCAACAGAACTCAAAGAGTCACATTTTTTAAATTTCAGTACTGACTAGGTACTGAAGTCGGTACATTTGACAACTCTAATTGAGGGTGAGTAAAGCTTGGGGTAATTTTCATTTAACATTAATGACACAGACAGCATCAGTATATTAGGCTGTTGTCACTGTAAGAGATGATGCACTGATCCAATATATTGAAACATCTGATTCTCCCAACTGTTTGCCTTCACTCAAGACATAAACCGACTGTGTTTACATGAACTTTTTACATATTTTTGTGTATTTGACAGTTTATCCGCAAACAGAAACTGCCTGTCAGTGTGTGAATAGAAAATAAGTTAAATAGTTCTCTTTTCATCAAGCATGTCCTGCTCTTTATTACTTATTGCCACAATATATATCCTCATATTTATATATTCATAATATATACTCATTGTTAGTCCTAACAAACATTAATGGTTAAACACATTTGATAGATAAATGATAAAACTGACTGGCTAATGCAATTTTTCCTCTTGCCATCGCTTTTCATTCCTTCATGTTAACTGAAGGCAAATCTGAATAATGTTCCATTTTAACATTAATCAAACAGTAATCAACATTAGCCGATTTGCGCATAACTTTTGATATATAACTTTTGATAATGACGTCGTTTCCATTAACTGATGTTATGTGACTAAAATGTAATTTTTTTCCCTCTTGCGATAAGTCATTTAAAAATTCATGGCAACAGATGTTAGTAGATTTAAGTATATCACAGCCACTGCACTAGCCATTATTTGAATCGAAGGAGACATAGGCGTGTTATCCTAGCATTAATTGCAGGCTGAGTAAATGATGATAAAATGTTCATTTTTGGGTGAGCTAGCCCTTTAATGCAGAAAACACAGCGCTAGATAGAGTCACACAGCTGCAGCTCATGTGCATGAAAGTTGGGTTTGGGGGGCCTGAACTAGATGATACAGGAAATCCGCAGCTTAATAAAAAGGTTGAATGCCACAAAGTATTTTATGTATTCAGAAAACTCAAAACCATTAAACTGAACTAGATTTTTTTTCTCAAAGGCTTTAGAATACAAAATGGTATTTTGTATTTCAAATACATGCATCTGAAATACTGCCCATTCCTGCATGATGACACAAATGATATATTAGAACCAAAATGACAAGTTTGCATCCCTGTATCAAAACATTGTTCTAGGAGGGAAAAAGCTGTCATGCCTTGAGTAAAGTAGTCTTGGTTGGATTTAACCTCGAGTTGCATTCAACCTGTGTGGAAAAAAACAGATAAAATCCCACCTTGTCATTTTAGAAACAGAATGGAAGGTATAGACTGATAAAATGTCCAACTCTTGTGTTTCTTATTAGGGAAACTGAGTAGGAGCCACACCTTTATTTAAAACACAAGCTGTTACTATATAAAGTATTTTAGCACAGATGAAATTGCTGTATTGGCCAATTAGGATCCAAGACCAGAAGTACAAATATTATTTCATTTATGCACACGTACGGACAAGATATCTTAACATAAGTGAGTAAGCAATCAGTAAATAAGGAGTGCTTTACAATGAGCAGAGGTGGATAAGATGTTATGATGATTAGCCCCTTTTAGGATGTGATGTCACTGTTATAATCTGAACAAACACACTACAAGGAGACAATAAGATCGAACATACTGATTTGTTTAAAAAGCACACCGTGTTCTCTCTCACTGCCTATAGACGTAATATGGCAGTGTTTTTGATTAGTCACTCACCACAGCCTCGACCGCTGGTGATGTGTCACCAACTATTAGCAGGGAAGGACATCTAAACAGCAAGAGAAGGGAGACATAAAAGTGTAAGGAAGAGGAGGCACCATGATATAATAGCCAAAAAAATAAATAAAAATAGACAACCAATTAACCTACTTCAGTGTTTTGACTGTGTTTTCATTAAGTCCCAGGATAGGCCTCTCAATCTCCAGATCTCGCCGACTTCATTAAGGAGAAAAAAAACTTTTCAAGATCAGCTCATATGACAATGATCAATATGTGAATTGGTCCTAGATCAGGGTTTTAATAATGTCACCTGTTGTAGGATTGGCAAAAAAGAGCCAGGTTGTCCTGATTGATGTCCTGAGCGATGTGCAGACGGTACGTTTGAATGATCTCCTGGTTCTCTGTCAGCTCGTCCTGAGGTACAAAAAACTCAGCTCAGGAACAAGACTCTTAAGAGATGCCCGATTATTTCTGAACACTTTTTTCCCTGAGAGAATTCTCTCACAGATGTTGTAGTGAATATCATAAGACCTACCGTGCTGAAATGGTGTGCCATCACAATGTCTACTAGATTGCTGGTCCATCCAGACAGCTAAAGCAGAAACACACAGCCATAGTAAAAAGCACAATCTTTAGTTAAGATGTTTGAAGGTCATACAAATCTTGTTCCCAGCACCTCCACCCAATGTTCACATCCACTGATCATTATTGTAGCAATTTAACCTGTAAGGTTATTATGCGCTTTACAATGGAAAACCTTAAGAAGATCAAGTACACTAATCTGTTGAGAAATCTGAAGTATGGAGGAATGATTAGAGTTAGCTTCTAGCTAATAATGGAAGTATAATATTTTCTGGGAGTAAATATGCATAATAGTCAATAAATAAAAGACAAAATAATCAAACAGATTACATGAAATTCTGATTAAATCAAAATGCAAATAACCACCTGTATCAACATTATTTTTTGACTAAAGCATCCAAAAGATGATAATACAAGGGCTAATGTATAAGTCTACTGTGGCAGACGGGTAAACTATTATGTATCAATTACAAAATGTCAATATATTGCATGCTTTGTTTCCATATTATTGAACAAAAGTCCATTATATTTGCATACAGTGTCAGAAAAAGTGAAAAAAAAAGGCCTTTGCAGCTTGTCATTGGGACAGTACCAGTATAAATTTGAGAGCCATGTTAATTAATTATTCATTTAATAATTACCTGCACTATATTAAAGGGATAGTTCACCCAAAAATGAAAATTTGATGTTTATCTGCCGCAGGGTTTAATTTGGATTTGTCTGTGCATGTTTTTTTGACTCTTATAGATGGTGTTCCCATTGACATGCATTATACGACTGACAGACCGCAATGGTTGGAGTTAAAAATCATCATTTATGTCCTACTGAAGAAACAAAGTCACCTACATCTTGGATGTCCTGGGGGCAAGCAGATTAACATTAACATTTTAATTTTAGGACAAGTTAATTTGACAATGCATTCACAATTTTACCTTAGAGGCAGCCCAGTCGATCCAGCCCTTAGCACAGGGGTCCACATTGATGAGAACCAATCCCTCCACCAGAGCAGGCTCATTCAGCTAGAGAATAACATCACATGGATCAGTCAATCATTACGGCTAATACTGACTTTAACACTCAGGGCACTTACTGACTGAGAGGATTAGGTGCATGACATGAAGCCAACTGAACAGACTAATGAGATTCTTGAATTCTTGTGGTATTGCTACCTATAGACTTGTTTGGGTCACAATCTAACTTAAACACATTGCTATTGGCCTGGGAGCACAAAAATGATATCACAGGAAACTTGATGATTTAAAAAGATGTCAATAGTCAACATGAAATCAAAATTGATCTCATCTACTTCCCGAATACTCATTCCCAGTCTTATTGTGCATTAGCACCCATTATTCTAAAGAGTAAAAAAGATTTTCCTTAAAAAATTATCATCAAAACATGTTTTCATTTTGGTGAACATTACTAATTGTGCTGGTTACTGGATAATGTTACAGTAAATGTTAATAGCCAAGTAGCTGTTTAAAGTGAAATGTACATTTTAGCTGCTTTTCCACTGCTTGGTATGACTTGCTGCCACCTCCACCTCGTCTACTGATCACGATGCAGCCATGTCTTTTTTCAAGTTGTGTGCAACGGTCGTTTAAAGCAAGTCGTTTAAAAAAGTAATGCGAACAAATGATACTGTGGTGGCTGTTGCTGACTATTTAAATCTAGCAGGTTTGGTGTCTCATGTCCCAATCAGTGATCTGCATTACAGCCTCGATTACAAAATGGAGGCTGTCATAAAAACTTGACGGATTTATTCAAACATACATTAAATACTGAAGTAAAAATATACATATAATGAATATGTAAAATGGTGCATATATTTAGCAAAATGCCTCTTCTAGCTGTCTATCAAGTTTATGGACACTGAATGGCATTTCTGAGGTAAATATAAAATTACATGATACTGTTTACAAGCCGTTTTATTGACGTCTTTCTGCAGTTGAGACACTGACTGAGCGATTACATGAGACATGACAAGGATTTCGGTAAGTTGGTATCTTTCAGCATACCTTCTGATGTTCATTTATGTTAATTTCGTGCTGTGACTAGTAGTAAAGCAGAAAAGATGATCCTTCACGCATGCTAGCTGCCGCTTCGCTTGATATGTCGCACCACAATAAGAGCGGCAAAATTGTATTTATTTTTTTTTTTTTTGAAACTTTAGGGGGCAAAAAGTTTGGACAGACCAGTTTTGTGAAGTTAGGATTGGATGGATATATTATGGTTTTGAGCCATTTGTATCTTTGGCTCCAATCAGTGATCTGCAGTATACACACGTCACATTTTAATATGGGTATGGCTCACTTGGAACCTCATCCAAGGTGGTACTAAAAAGTACTAGGTACTGTACACAGTGGAAGACCCCCCAAAAGTGAGCCGTACCGAGCCGTACCACGCAGTGGAAAAGTGCCATTTGTCATCGTCACCCTCATGTTGTTTCAGACCTGTGTGACTTTCTTTCATATGCTGAACAGAAGAAGATATTTTGAAGAATGTTGGGTACCAAACAATAAAACAACATTTGAGTCCATTGATTTCCATTGTATTGCCCCAACCCCCGTTTTGGAATGACATGAATGAGGGTTAGTAAATGATGACAGAACTGTTAATTTAAGCAATGTTTTAATCTACCGTTGTAGATACCGCAGCATTTAAAAAATTCTGACCATGTTTAAAGGCCAATTCCGACACAGATTACCCCTGTCTGAGTCTGTCTTGTTTTCACCAATTGAATAGGCTGAATTTGCGGTAGAATGTCTAAGAAGTGACATGCTGTAATCTGGTGACTGTCGGTGTTGGTCTGCGTCTGTCGGTGCAGTGTGAATTGGCCTTAAAAGTAATTTAATAAATTTAGGACTGGGATTCAAGTAATTGGGATACATAGAGATGAACTCAGCGATGGATGCGATGATGTTTACACCAACATTGTCTTGTTGAACATTCTGTTTCACACTAAAATACGTCACATTACAGAAGATGGCTTGAGAATGCAACAAAGTAAAGCCATGCATCTTTAACCTCAGCAGTGACCAAACAACATTTATTGACGTGACCTAACCAGTTATCGACATCAACACCTTAACCAAGTTCTCAGTATGTGAGTGTCCAGAGCGCTGACTTACTGCAAGGGCTCACACTTGGTTTTAACAAAGAACTTCAGCTATAGGCAGCTGAACAAATCAAATGTCTTGTGATCGTGATCGTGATGGAAAAAAGATTCAGGTTTCACACCTCTTAGTTTTTTCTCTGCATAAGGCTGTGCATTGGAGCTAGAAAGACATGCAGAGAAACGAAGTGCACTTACATGACCACATGTCTACAGACAAGCATGTGACAACCAAGGTGTAATTCGAATGATTTTAAATAGTTAACAGTACTGCAGTTGTTCTACAGAACTGCGTAGGAGTGTGTTTGTTCCAATTGGCTGTCTGTTTTCACAGGGCTTGATGAGCAAGAAATATGAAAACATGCACTGCAAGCTGTTAGAAGAGTGAGAGTGTGATATGCTGGACTGAAGTACTGGAGTAAGTAGTGAAAGAAGGCCATGGAGAGCCACATTCTTCAGATAATTTGAGGAAAAACCCTTTATCTTTTCATACCTTGATAATAACCAGCAGGAAACATGAGAGTGAGTCTGTGTTCGAATGTGTATGACGTCGTAATGAATAGGTTTATGAGGGTATCTATCTCAAGTGTGTATGTTTGTGCATAGATGGTGAATGAGGGCTTTGTGTAGGGTGAGAGTGTGAAAGTATGTGTGAACTTATTAAAGCCTGAAGACAGATGGTTTTACTGCAGACATGCTTCAATAAACTTCACCTCTTATGATCTCAGTTTCATTCAGCTGCTCAATTAAACATCTAATGGCTCGTTACCACCATAAGCTATTCCAACTAAAAGTTAGTTATTACAACATATTTGGTCACACTAATTGGTCATTATAACAAAATAAAATGGAAGATATTTTACTTACAGCCAGTCTAGTGAGGATATAAGCTCCTGCGCCCACACCGATACCAATCACACTGTTGATTCTGTTAATTAAAACATTTAAAACATTCATTAACTGGCATATATTACTAAAAACGCACATAAGCTATTTGAGACTTTAATAGGAGGAATGCCCATCAGGATTTTGTGAACACATGGGTTTTATTTTTATCTAACTGGACTGGATTATCATCATGTTATGACGTGACTCACTTTAGCTGGGTCAGAACTGATGGCAACATCTCCGCAAGGTCATCCATGGTGGGGTACTGGTACCTGAGGAAAAGAAGATAGAGGCAAGAGTGACAAATTAGTCCAGCTTTAATTATATTCAAGTGAATGTGAAAACATTGTCAGCAGTAAAGGTGTGGTTACACCAAAAGTCTTGTTAACCGAACATTTTCCATCAAGTGATTTTTTTGTTTTAGCAGCAACGGAAAAATCTGAAGGCTGTTTGTCGTTTTGACAGATTACACCGAGGGTGATCTTTTGTAACTTGTAACTTTAAGTCCCACCCATCCAGTTGGTGGCAAATGCGCTCCAGTGTGTCAGCCGAGCGTGGATTCAGCCTCCAGAATAAAATTAAAACTGCCACGAGACGTCGTCTGTTTGAAGCATTTAATAACCAGTTTAAGTCCATGTTATAATAATCAAGTTTTAATACTGACTTAATATTTACATAATTGTAAACAGCCTCGATTACAAGATGGAGGCTGTCATAAAAGCTTGACAGATTTATTCAAACATACATTGAATACTGAAGTAAAAATATATATAATGAATATGTAAAATGGTGCATATATTTAGCAAAATGCTTCTCTTCTAGCTGTCTATCAAGTTTATAGACAATGGCATTTCTGAGGAAATATAACTTTATATGACACTGTTTACAAGCTGTTTTATTGACGTCTTTCTGTGGTTGAGACACTGACTGAGCCATTACACGAGACATGACGCGGATTTCTGTAAGTTGGTATCTTTCAGCATACCTTCTGATGTTCATTAGTGTTAATTTCGTGCTGTGACTAGTAGTAAAGCAGAAAAGATGATCCTTCAAGCATTCTAGCTGCCGCTTCGCTTGATTGTTTGAAACTTTAGGGGGCAAAAAGTTTGCACAGACCAGTTTTGTGAAGTTAGGATATATTATAGTTTTGAGCCATTTGCATCTATGGTAGTTTGTCTTACCCGGTGGGGAAAGGAGGTGCAGATTCTTGCTGGCCTGGAGCATCAACATGGACCACAGCAAAGTGCTGGGTGATCTCCTGCATGTCCTCGAAGTTAAAGAGTGTGTTGAAACATGACTTATCTGCGTCGCAAGAGAACAACAAAACACTTTTCTCACACACTTTTCATATATCAATATCAGACAAAAAAGATCTCTTGGGTTCAACAAGACATTTTCAAAACAACTGTTTTTATTAGACCCAAATAACTCCCATCGACAATGCCCTGTTTTCTGCCTGTCAGTTTGCAATTAGTTGTATATACACTCCCCAAAAAAGTTTGAAAATGTGTAGTGCTGAGGTACAACTGAAATTACACACTGAGTAGGTATTATTTTTGATGAGGAATGAACTTTGTAACCATAAAAAAGCAAGTGTGTAATCTAGATATACAACCATCATGTACTATATACAATGTCAGTTGCGTCACTTTATGATCATTCACAACCCCTCTCTCATGGCCTTGTGGGAAAGTAAAATGTTCATTGTATGTGCACTTCAGAATTTTAATGGTAGTAGTAGGACATCCGGGTACTTTTTGTCTACTTTTTTATAAATACAACGAATTTGAACCTACTATTTTCACTATTGTTTTTTTTTTTTACCTACTATATAAAAGGGAAGTAGGCATATTCAGAAGCAGGGTTGGTGGACCTCCAGGAACGGGGCTGAGAAACACTGATCTACACCATCCATTCTTGTCCTCTCTAAGTAGGTGAGCTCTATTGGCACATTCTGAGACCAAAAGACCAAACTTTGAATATATAGGACAACTTACGGTTGAGTCCGATGTCATGATAGGTGAGAATGACCGGCCGGTTGCCTTTAGGGGTCCCTCTCAAAGTCACATGAAGGACACCAAGAGGAGTCTCAATGTCGTGCTCCTGCAAACAATCAGAAGATGACACGTGAATTATCAATAAAAGCACAAAAGCGTCAACTGTTTCAGCACGGAGCTGTAGGAGGAGGGATTGAAATCGCTTTTCACTTTCAAATTCACAGTAACACACACTCTTTGTATAGGGAGTGGCGGTACTGACCGCATTTGACTAGATATTTGTCCATTACGCTCTGGATCCGTTTCGCACCAAATCCTCCTCCATTGTCTTGTCAGTCATCTTTCCTTACTCTCGTCACGTTATAAGAGAGAACTGACTGCATCGCTGCAGCTCGTGGTGTATGGAGCAAAGCAAAAGCTTACAGTTTATAACTGTAGCGTCAGTTGTCTAACTGAACTGGTTTTTATTTCTATAAAAATGTAAAAGTGGTGAATGGTGCTGCGGTGGCCAAGTAATGTAATCAATGTATGGCCGAACACCGAGGAACACCGGTAACACAGACTACCACAGTAAGCGTATCAGGCGGAGACTCACAATTAACTCCTCAATGTGTTTTTTAACCGGTTTCCAAACAAATGAAGGTCAACGTCAGATTCAGAAAAAAAAAAAAAAAAACTGCCGCCTCGGACAAAATGGACACCTCAGCTACAAGATCAGACAAACAGGATGAGGTTTGAACCACAAGAATGAGGAGAGAGGCTAACAGCACAATTCAAGAACCCCCAAGAACAGAAGAGCAGCAGGTCAGGCTCTAATCTCATTCCACACACAGCATGAGGTTTCATTATTCTGGATATATCTGCCTGCAGCTCACTAAAAGCAGCTCTGAACCGCACCAGAGGAGACTGACATAGTTTTGATGCAAACCTGCAGACTCCACACACACTTACACAGAAACACACACAACCTTAGTGACCTTAACTGAAGGTCACTATGCGCAGGCGTGTTCATTAGTACAAGGCGGCAAGAAGGGAAAGCTAAATCAACTCTCTCATAGTTGATGTTAACAGACACAGGTAATGTCTTTGATAGTGATGTCTTAAGCAGAAGATCTAGAAATCATGCTAGCAGCTGACACCTGAAGCAAACCACAGCGCACCCACTGAAGGCAGCAGATTTAAAAATAGACAAGGCGGTTATGTTTGAGTGTGCACATACACATATTGCTCTCCATGACATCTCATGTTAGGTGATTGTTTGTCTGATCTCTTGATGTACCATTCAAACAGTCTTCAGAAACAGGTGTTTCTACAGTGGCACCATTTCTACACTGGACGTGAGCAGCACGCTGTGACATGACAAAACGTGATCACTCCCCTTAATTATCAAAGCTATGTACAATGGAAACGGCCGTTGCAACGTGCCATCAGTTGGTGGACATCAAGTTTCTATTTGACGTGTTGCACATCTACTAGTTTTTATACATTTATATACTTAAACAACTTATGTGTTTAGTGTTACACTGAATGCTAGGATATGCTACTACAGTATTTGTGCAATTCTTGCTAATGTCTTGACCAGTGATTTGTGATTAAAATGGTTAAGACTACTAAAGACCATTAAATATTTTGCCATTTTTGGTTTGGCCCATTTTTTATTTTTTTTTCCTCTCAGGAGTGTAGATGAGGTTGTGCCTGAGGGCTAGGGCTGCACGATTAATCGCATGCTATTCTCACGCGCATTTCGTCAGTAAAGCCGGTTCCCTGATTACCGCTAAATCGCCATCACCTGCTTTCAAATGAAGCGGCATTTAATAGACAGAGCCGTAGATCACTGAAAAGCCACGCAATATCGCGTTCATATCGCAGATGAATCGCCTGCGATAATGAACGCGATATTGCGTGGCTTGTCTGTGAACTACGGCTCTGTCTATTAAATGCCGCTTCATTTGAAAGCAGGTGATGGCGATTTAGCGGTAATCAGGGAACCGGCTTTACTGACGAAATGCGCGTGAGAATAACATGCGATTAATCGTGCAGCCCTACTGAGGGCAGCTCAGTATTGTGTCAGGGAGCTGTCAGAGACAGCAACGCTCTGATAAGATGGAAGAAAGAGAACAAGGTGAACATGATAAAGAGCTTGGGTGGATGTCAGTGTCGTAAAAGTTGTAGAAAAAGTCCAAATCTCCATCCAAACAAGTTGGTCTGTAAACAGTGGAGACACTATAGATCATGACATGCTCTTAGATCGACTGGTATTCAGGGACAGGCATTAAGGTGATTTAGATCAGGCCATTACCATTTAGTTTATTTAAAGGTAGGGTCGGCAATTTTTTCATAAACACTTTGTTATTCTAGTTGAAATTCTCTTTACATCCTGATAGCAGTCAATAGAAGTGATCTTAATTTAAAAAAGCACATCTTCTATGGAAGTCTTAGGACCAGAAAATGTTCATCCAATCATTGGGAGCGTATTCATGCCACGACATAACCATAATTACAAGATGGCAACCTGCAACGTTCCATCCAGAGCTGTTCATGCCCTCTGGCAACACTGTCACAACCATATATATATATGATATAAACTTATTGGACCAAAAATCTGTACAAAGAATCTCTTAGAATACAATTTGCATTACTTTAAATTTAAATTACTTCATTGTCTACAGTTAAAGATGGGTGTTGTATTAGACAGCGAAAATCTAATTTGTCTTTTGAAAATCAAATTTTGCGTTTTAAAAAATAGCCTTCCACCTCAGAAAAACTGCTAAGCTATGGAATATGTTATCCATTTCTGATGCAGAAAAGTTAGTTCATGCATTCATGACCTCAAGTCAAGTCAAGTCAAGTCACCTTTATTTATATAGCACTTTTTACAATGCAGATTGTGTCAAAGCAGCTTTACATTGATAACTGGTACATAGTTTGGCTGCACAGCAGCTCTTAAATAATAGTGTCAATGCAGGCAGATCAGAAGCACTGTTGAATAAATGTCAAGAATACTATTGAATATCAAATGTCAAGTGTCCCCAACTAAGCAAGCCAAAGGCAACAGCGGCAAGGAACCCAAACTCTAAACTCAAACTCAAATTCAAACTCCAGACTAGATTACTGTAATGCATTACTACACTCTAAAAAATGTTTGGTTAAAAACAACCCAAGTTGGGTTGAAAATGGACAAACCCAGCAATTGGGTTGTTTTAACCCAGTGGTTGGGTTTAATGTTTGCCCAACCTGCTCCTACCTGTTTTATTTAACCCAACTACTGATTAAAAATTACTATATGGCTGGCTTAAAATTAATCCAAAATAGGTGAGAAATTAAAAATCAGATACATAATTACTAGAGGCAACAATAATAGACAAAAGGTGCACATTTATTAATAAGCAATTTAATAAATGTTTATTGTTTATTATTCATTATCTTATTAATAAATGCTCATTTATTAAACATATTAATAAATGTTAATTTCCAGCATATTTTGGGTTCATTTTAAGCAAGCAATACAGTAATTTATACAACAGTTGAGTTAAATAAAACTACCCAGCACGTTGGGCAAACATTTAACCCAACCACTGGGTTAAAACAACCCAATTGCTGGGTTTGTCCATTTTCAACCCAACTTGGGTTGTTTTTAACCCAGCATTTTTTAGAGTGTAGCTGGTTGTCCTGCATCCTCAATAAACAAGTTACAATTAGCCCAAAATGCAGATGCTAGAGCTCTTAACAGGTCAAGAATATAAGATCATATAACACCAATTTTATCATCTCTACACTGGTTACCTGTTAAGTTCTGTATTGATCACAAAGTATTACTACTAAACCTACAATGCCCTAAATGGTTCAGCTCCTGTATATTTAACTGATCTTATACCGTGCCACAACCATCATGCTCTTTAAGGTCACAAAACTTTTGGACTTTGGGTAGTAGGATATCCGAGTCTACTAAAGGAAAGCAATTTTACATTTGGCTCCTAAACTCTGGAATAGCCTTCCTGATCATGTTCGGGGCTCAGTCATGATTTAAATCTATATTAAAGACACGTCTCTTTGTCCAAGCATTCACATTATACATTTCATAACCTTGCACTCCAGTTATATTAGATGAAATGCACATGATTATCTTTTGCTTGAAATGTTAGGAACAGCAGGTCCTGAGGTAACTAGTGATTACATCAACTCCAGTTTGGATCCAACCTCTTATAACGATTTCAGATAACCCAACACCAGTGAAGAGATGACACCAACCCATGCAATGACTTCAGATGATGCCACCTCATGCATTGTCTGAAAAGCTGCTTTGAAATGCTAAGTATTGTGAAAAGATCTATACGAATAAATGAATTGAAAAGCAGTTATTAAAAGAGTTGAAAAGCACTGTTTATGTATGTTCAGCGCTTTCAGGTTCTACGTCAGAACGTCGACTCATCATTGGCCATCTCCTGCGTCAGCATCACACGCATGCATCGTGCTGCACATGTGAACAGCGTTGTCCAATACTGAGCTGCCCTTCTGATGTAGAACCTGAAAGCGCTGGACATAAAAAGCATAGGAGAAAGACACAGAAGAGAAGATATTGTTGTTTTTATGAATTGTGAAACTGTCTGTTTTTGTTGTTTTTTAACACTACATGTACAGCTATTTTATGTGCTGGTGAGCCAAAGACAATTTACCACCATGGTAGACAATAAAGATATACAATACAATACAAAAATAAAGTTGTTTTTGCGCACAAAGTATTCTCGCCGCTTCATAAAATTAAGGTTGAACCACTGCAGTCATGTGAACAATTTTAATGATGTCTTTAGTACCTTTCTGGAACTTGAAAGTGGTGGTTATATTGCGGTCTATGGAGGAGCTAGACAACTCAGATTTCAGCAAAAATATCTTAAATTGGTGTTCTGAAGATGAATGAAGGTCTTACGGGTGTGGAACGACATGAAGGTCAGTAATAAATGACAGAATTTTCTTTTTGGGTGAAGTAACCCTTTAAGTTAGGGAGGTTAGTACATAGCTTCTACAAGACACCAATTGTTGACAGTAAGAATGAAATCTAAATGGGCAAACTGACAATATCAAAGGCAACTACCTACATGGCCAAGATTTCTTGGTTTTCGTAATTTCTGATTTCAGTTTTCTTAAAACGTTGGTTCATAAAAATGTAGACATTATATAAAAAATATTATAAAACTACGGACAAAAAAAAGGGAAAGATAACAGAAAAAACTAACTTAGTTCAGCATCATGCATTATGCTGATGGAAACTGCATTACATTGATACTGGAGAAGCATGCATAGTTTAATTTTATTCTTTTCAGCTTGACAATAAAATGACCAAAATTTGATTAAAGTTGGTATCATTATTTGATTATCCATGCTGCATCTCAAGTGACAATATGCAGGTAATAAGCAGCACATTATTAATCATTACTAATGACTTAAAATCAGGTGGTTGGAAGGGAAATGGATTGGTGACGCCAGCCAAAAAGTTGCTTTAAAAAGGGAGAACAAATTACAATTATTTTAAAGAAAAATGATGAATATCATGTGTACGTGCACAATAAAACCCAGAAGAAAATCAATCAAATAGTATTAATTATATTATACTCTTCACATCATATACATTTCTTTACATTTATGCTTTTGGCAGATGCTTTTATCCGAAGCGGCTTACATTACATTCAATCTACACATTTTTATCAGTTCATGCATTTACTGACAATTGAACCCATTGTTAGCACCATGCTCCCCTGTTTAAAATGTAAGAACACTACAGCATGTTTCACTGTCATCAACCTCACACATACACTCAAAGGCCTCCCTTTGATGTTACAGACACATGAAAGCACAAGATAAAGCACACACTCCACACGTAAACAACCGTCAGACAAAAGGCAGATAACGCCCATCGTTCACCCACACTACCTACGACAGACACGACTCAAACTGCATCAGCACTCGTGCACAGGCGTGAGAGCTTGAACAGTTCATGCCTGCAAAGTTCCCACTGGTGCTTCAGAGAGAAAGCAACAGGCTACTCCGAGACAAAACACACTCTTTCTGTTAACACTCACCACGGCAGTCACAGCACAGGAAACCTGGTTGATGTCCAGCTCTGCCGTCATGTTTCATCCAGTGATTACAAAACAGACGCTTTCTCCTGTTCCCTCTTCTCACTCTCCTCAGAGAGAGGGGCGGTGGCAGGAGGTAAGGGAGGGGACAGTCGCGATTAAGAGAAAGGGATGGGAAGAAGACAACAGTGCAGTCCGTTGCTTCAAACACCCACTGATAACAAATAAAAGGTCTTTTCCCCCTCAATAGAAGCCAATGTGGCTAAAACGAAAGGATAAGCGAGGGATCTAAAGCAAAGCTGACGTATAAATGCCCGGAGAGCGATGAGTGGTAGATATGGAGGGCACTCAAGCTGCTCTAATTGGATTTACAGGGTCAGGTGGAGGGGGTGGGCTGTGTAAATCTCAGCTTCTGTTTCAAGTGTGTTGGGTGTGCAAGTTGATAAGGGTGATTATTAGGAATTGTAATTAATAAAGGTGGATAAATCAGTCCAAAAGTCGGCAAGTGAATGGAACACGTGGTAACATCCAAGCTGCTGTTGCCATAGTGACAGAAATGGTCAACTCCGTATGGCGAAAAATACATGCACGAATGTCTCCAAATGTCTCCGCTATTATGTTTCAAGACACAGAAAATGTGAAAGGAGAATATATTAGAGGTACTAGTGTGGGAAATGTGGTTGTTTTCCACAGTGCAGAGTTGGTTAATCCTGACCTTAACCTCCTTTTTCCCGTCCGGAGAGCGCAGCCTGGCTGCAGTGCTGGGGAACTGTGCTGAGCAATGAGGTGGTGGTGTTTCCAATTGCAATTTTCATGACACTTTCCTACAGGTATGAAGTTTTCAAGCATATCAGTTCTGCCGTTTGAAAATGTCAGAGGTTTAGCATTAGGATACAATACCATTTCTGGCTTGCGTCAAGGAGTTACAATTAGGGCTTCCAACGATTATGAAAACAAGATAATCGAGGTAAAACAATTATTGTTCCGCTGCCGCATTCCATCCAGCTTTCATTCCTCCCCAAGCCAAACTTAACATCCAAATCAGCCAAATAAGTGAGTGTTGTAAAATGGGTCTAATGTTGTTAAACTGTGGGATGTGTTTGATATTAAACAGTGTTATTAAAAGCGCATTAAGCTGTGAAAGAGATGCTGTTCCCTAGGCGGCTTTCTGTGTGCCTGATCCGAGACGGTGAGGAACGTGCATAAGCAAATTATACCGTGGGCTTCAGATACGAGCCTAAATGTCAAATAGCCTACACACAAATATGTTGTATCCTCTAAAACAGTTGGTTATGTCTGAAGTGAATGCAAATATTTGAGAAACCGTGTTTAAAACAGTGTGTGTAACAGTATATTGGATCTGTGCAGCTCTTAAAGTGACAGCAGCCCATTAAATCTGCTGCAGTCATTAATGTTAAATCAAACAAGACAAAGATAAAAATCACTCACTGCTCTTGAATGAGTAACTTTTGTAGTTTTAAATAAGGATTAGTCTATATTTAATGTATACAGCAGTGTCATTTTACATTTGATTACTTTATTCAATTTCTGTTGTAGGCTATTACTTATATGAATACCACTGTTAGTTCGTCTTCCTGAAAAACCTAAAGCACTATTTATTTACTTTGTATTTTTGTTCTGTTGTATTTTTTGGTCAATTTTGTTTGTAATTAATTTCCTTGTTCTTATTTTATTGCTGACTGTGTACTTGTCTTATGTATCTGTTCAAACAACTTTTTACTTACATTAATTAACTTAGTATTAGTTTTTGCTGAAGTATCGATAATTGTGAATAATACTCATATCATGAAATAAGACTTTGATCATTTCACCCACCAAAAACCGTGTTAAATAATCGCAATTTCAATATTGACCAAAATAATCGTGATTATGATTTTTACTATAATCGAGCAGCCCTAGTAACAATGACATTTTTAGGCACAATATCACATCCCACAATGCTGAAGTTCCAAACACATTTAAGAGAGAAATAAGTCAAAAGGTAGGGTAGGCAGTTTCAGAGAGGCTATCAATAGCAAGCTAGTTTTGAAGCACACAACCAGAGCAGAGTCTGCAAAGTGTCACGAAACGGCGATAAATTACCTCATGTCTCAAAGCACACATTAGAATAATAAACTTAAACTTAAAGAGCTTGTACCACCTGACTGCTGCAGATTAATTTCAGCGTTGATAGTGTCCGATAATTCAGAGAATGTGAACAGCTCCGGGTAGAACAACAAGGGCTGTCATCTCGTAATCACTCTTATGATATAGCATGAATGCAGCATAAGCTCGTTGTTTTGGTTCGGGAGGAGCTGTAAAAGGTGGCTGTTTGTTTGCGGCACTCGGTGACTGTCTGTCTACAACTATGCATAGCCTCATTATTTCCTGGTTAAATAAAGGTTAAAAAATTAAAGCATATTTTAGTTTACCATGAATGCTTGTCAGTACATTCAGCAGCAAACCTTAACCACATTTCAAAAAACAATAGAAATAATTATGAATTTACATATAAGCATGCTCTTTCGAGTGCTATTTTGACCCATTTAAGTTCAGCTAACTGCATAATAATACATTTTTCATTTAATTACAATTAACTTGCAATTAAATATCTGAAAACATTACATTCAGTACTATTTACAGTCATACGCTTTAAAATTATGCTGAAGTGCATTTCTTTTTCACAAGGGCATCCTTTAAAAAATGCATACTAAGGGCCCTATTTTAATGATCTAAACGCAAAGTGTGAAGAGCACAGCGCAGGTGCACTCAGGGCGTGTCCAAATCCACTTTTGCTATTTTAACGACGGAAAAACGGTCCGTGCGCCGGGGCGCATTTTTGAAATGGGTTGTCCCTATTCTCTTAATGAGTAATGGGCGTAACGTTCAATAGACCAATCAGAGTGTCATCTCCCCTTCCCTTTAAGAGCGAGATGCGCTCGCGCCATGGCGGATTGCTATTTACATGCCGGAATTTGTTGGCGGAAAAGCTGAACGCTTTTCAAGCGAAGAAACTGATCTGCTCGTGTGCGAAGTTAAAGCGCACGAGCAGGTCATCTACGGGACAAGCAGGATATAACATTATATATATTATATAACATATAACATTATAAAATACACTGACTTATTAAACACACCGATTCAACTGAGGAGTTCAACGAGTGATGTTTTGCTGAAATTACCTGTTAAGTGGCCAGTCAATCTTTCAGTCGTCTGCGTTGGATGCAGGCTTTCAAATAGCTCCGCGCGATCAGTCAGTTAATATGTGTGTGTGTTAGCAAGATTGTTCAATTAATTAGCCAGTTTCGTTCATCATTATAAGTAGTAATAGGCTGAATTGAAAATGGGTATCCTAATTCTAATACACACAATGACTATTCATCATTACATTTTTATATTTATGTAGCCTACACAATAATATTCTTTTACACTGTAATCCTTTTGTTTTTAATATTTGGCATATTTGTGTGATGCGCATCCCTGTGTGTAATAAGCAAAGTCAAAGCGCACTCTTTTTTAGACCAGCACGCCCATGGGCGCACTTACTGGCGCAAATGCATTTACTAATTTAAGGACGTGGCGCTGAACGGGAAAACGCGAACGGCGCCAGACACCAACTAGCAAACACACTTGTGCTGCACCTTGCGTCACATTGCGCCGTGTGTATTATAGGGCCCTAAGTCTTGTTGAATTATACTTTTCTTGGCCAGAAAAAGCTGCAAGAATTTCCAAACATGAAGTGACCGATCAGTTTTTGTGTGTAGTTTATGGGTTAATCTGAAATGATAAAAAGTCACAACAACAGACCGTTGAGCAATAAAATGTGCCTTCAAATAACAGCACAGCAGGCTCTTGATTGGCATATATTGCCATTCAACTTAGTCTAAAATTGATAAGTACAACTTATTTCAGACATAAATTAAGAAATTAATTAGGAATTAAGCAGAAATGAAACCGAACATAGATATCTACTTTACTTGATTGGATTGTATGCTTTGTTGCCTAGAAACAGCTTTCACACCAATGACAAAATTCTGCAAACGTATTGTGGATGAGAATAACAACGTGGCGTAAAAGCAATTAAACTCTGGTTCAAACTCAATGGTACTAAAAAGTAAAAAGGACATGAGACTGGCACAATAACCCATGTAGCATTGCTAGGCTCCAGCCTCCAGTGTTCTCTACTCTGACTGACGTGAACGGAAGGATTAAGACAGAGAGGAAATCGTCAAGCAAGGAATAATGGGTCACTGTCAGGACCACTGGACAGCTTAGTATTAAATGAGAAAGAGGGAGTGGAGATGACAGAGAGTGTGAAGGGTGCAATCTCAAAGAATGATGCTGCTCTTACAATTCAACAATGAAGTCATCCTGGATTCACTCCCTGTCATCTGCTTTAGATAAACATCCACAACCATGTCTGCTACTGCAGATGTTTGATAAAGGATTTGGTCTGATGAGGGATAGAAAACGGACCTCAAATTCAATAAACATATATAGGCACTTTTAGATATTGTCATAGTATGGACAAATTCCACTATCATTCTCATATTTACTGTTCAATATAACCCGACATGGAAGCACTGGAGCGTTTACAGCATCATGCTACAAAAGTTAAACTACATGGAAGGTTAACTTGACCTAGATTACATCAAACTGTGTACCGTGAAATTCAGCAACAATGCAAGACAAATGGTTTGTAAAATAGGTCATTTTAGATCATTAGCGTCATGCAACAATTCAGCTACTTTGAGATAAGAACAGCACAAGTGCATTTTTTTATTTGCACTAAAACTGTGCAAAGGCACCTGATGCTCAAAGTCAATCCAGAGAAAAGGGATACACCAGTTAAATTTTAAATGTCATATAGCAAAGGGTCTGAATACTTGTACTTAACTTTTTTTTTTTTTTACCTTTTTTTTTTTTTTAAGTTATCTTTTACTTTGTAATTATGGCGTATGGAGTGTAGATTGATGTGAAAAAATAATTGGTCACACTTTACATTAAGTGTCTTTAAGTACTATAAACTAACATTTAAATAGATAATTTGATACAATGCATTTCAAAAGGGTACTTCACTGGCAAAATGGGCTTTTCTATACAGTAGAAAGTTTTTTTTTTTTTTTTATATAAATCTGTATTACCCGACTATGGAAAAAGAAAAAAGGTTGTTGTCTTCACTTTTGCCAAACTTCAACACCCATATTAATGCACTAGCATGATGCCATCCAAGTCCACTCCGACCAGTCTGCTATGGATACACCTGACCAGAGTCAAATACTGTCTTGCTTTAGTAGGAAATACTTCTTAGCAAACTTATAGTCATAATGGTGTTGACTTTTTAGCAGGAGTTATTTTCAGTTTCCAGTGAAGGATCCAGCATGTTGTAGGCAGTGGCTCAAGGCCGCAAAGTAAAGTAAAGTAAATATGGAGAGAATGCCGCAAAGGAAGATCTGAAAAACCTCTGTGTTTGTAGTCAACATTTCAAACTGGATGACCACGAATATTATTTTAGGCCAAATGGAGAGGAAAAACAAAGAAACTGCCGTTCTCTCAGTTCCACCCAATCCATCGAAGCAAAACAACATCGCATACAGGTAAGAAAGCTGTTACCATAGTGTTCCATTTTTATAATAAAGAGTAGACCAACTATGATTTTCAGTGATAAACCTACCCGTACAATAACTGTTCTGTTAATAACCCTCTGTCGATCCAACTGTCTGTGGGCCAGATATAAAAATGCGGAAGTATAATCTGTAGCTTTCACGAAAGCCCTGGGGCTGTCAAAAGACTTTTGCTAACAAATTGGTCCTTTCGGTTTCTCGGTCCAAGAAACATGGAGAATGAGTAAACATTGTTCATTTACATACACTACTGACAATGTAACAATACAAAGTTGGTTAAAAATTTGCTGGTTACACTTTGTGTTCATACATGTTTTTACATTGTACTTACATTTTAAAATACCTGCATGTAATTACAGCTGTAATTAATTTTGGTAATTACATCTATGAATGCAATGTTGACCTTTTCCTTACCCCATAACCCACCCTTAAACCTAACTAACCACAAAACCTGTCCCTAACCTCACCCATATCCCACCTCGATAACAGCAAAGTGTTTTGCAATATAACATGAACACAACAAGTACATCATTTTTTTTTTAAATTTTATGTATGTACATAGTAGTTAAAAAAAACTAATATGAAGTGTTACCAAATAATTTAAGAGGAGACACTACAGGCTAAAAAAAAAAAAAAATGTTTTTCATGCATCTGTCAATTTTGAGATTTTTGGGCTTTCACAAAGTGTTTTTTTTTTTTCAGATTAGTGGAGAGAAAACATCCAAAATACACGTTTAAGTGTATCTTTTATAGCACTTTATCTATTTGCGCCTGTAGGTTTCGATTACAGTACATATCTTTAAAGGACGTTTTCTTTAAAATGAGTTTTTTCACCTGCATCACCAGCAGTCAGAAATCTCCACTTCAGCAAAACTTACATACACCAAACTTTAACAGTTTTATTCATATCTATATTCTGAAAATAGAAAATAGAAATCCAAAATCCCCTAAGTAAAAACCTTTGACTGTCAAACAAAAATACAAACAAGAATTCTGAACCTGAACCCATGTTCAGATTTTTATTAAAGAAATTTATGCAAATTAGTTCTTATTTAATTAGATTACGCCTTATTTGCATATTTAAACAACATTTCAGAACATTTGTAATACAAAAATGTTTGTAATTCCTAATGTAATCAATCAACAGTTGAAGTATGGTGATATCTATTAGATCTTTTTTTTTTTTTTTTACCCTATTCACCTGGGGTGTCGTGCCTTAAATTATTTTTTAGCATAATCCTGTAACAAAAAAACTGAAATAATGAAGACTTTCTGAATGCACTGTAATTACCATGACCTCTGATGGAAACAGACCTTTAAGACAATGAAACACAAACCACTGTAAGTAAATATTTTATCATAATTCCTTTTGTTCCTATAATGAAATCATCACATTCTGTGATGCAAATTTCCAAATCACTCCAACCCCATATGAACAATAAAAACACAACAAAAAGCCTGTGAACTGTTACAAAGGCCATGAGGATCACAAGCATATGATGAATAAAACCTGCATAATGATCAAGAATGTAAGTGATCCTGATTTTTAACCATATCTAACGTTTATACGCCTATGAGCCCAAAAAGATAGGTTAACCCTTGACATTTCACACGGTGTAACCTTGTCCCAGGATGCACCTGAGGTTCTGATGGATGAGCGAGTGGGGAGAACAAGGATTTCCCTCCACTCACAAAGTGTAAAGAAAGCCCCCTGTGCAGCGGCCCACGCGTGTACACCCCAGTGCTGGAACACACCCCTGATCAGTGTAACTGTATGCAAGCGTGTGTGCTTGACAGCAGCCACATCAAGCAACAGGTGTATCCTGCCACAGCAGCAGTTGAGGATGCTCCAAATCTGATACGCTGTCAAACAGAGATGAGACAGCCAGAGAGTTTTGATCTCAGACATTAAAATGTCAGCTCTGCCTCTTCACTGTCTGACAACTACTAGACATGATGTTAAGAGAACGCAATACTCCTTATGACTCACAGAGGGCAGCATGCGTCGCCACACTACAGGCCTCCTCACAAAATGTCTATTGCGGCAAGCACACTTGGCAAAACACAAAGGTTACATTTTGTTCACATTAGTTAATGCATTACTGTAGGTATCATGAACTAAGACAAATGCTATGCTCTGGCCTGCATAGGCCTAAACATCATTATAAAATAGATATTCTGATATTCACAGGCTAAAAATCAATGTCATGCAAATATCATGCTGAAATACACAGTATTGAAATACTTTGTCACATAACTGTACAGCACCAATTGAGGACAACTATTAACTGTAGTTTAATTACTATATTTTCTAAAGGAAGTAGGCAAAAAAAAAATAAAAAATGAAAAAGGGATAGTTCACCCAAAAATGAAAATTACCCCACAATTTACTCATCCTCAAGCCATCCTAGGTGTATATGACTTTCTTCTTTCAGACGAACACAATCAGAGCTGTATTTAAAAACAAGCTTACAAGCTTTATAATGGTAGTGAATGGTGCTCATGATTTTGAAGCCCAACATATACATTCATCCATCATAAAAGTAATCCATACGGCTTCAGGGGGTTACTAAATGCCTTTTGAAGCAAAGTGATGGGTTTTTGTAAGAAAAATAACCATATTTAAAACTTTATGAATTAAAATACATAGCTTCCGGCAGAAAACCTATGCAAGTCGAGTAATGGTGGAAGAGTAACCTCTGACCCAACGCACGACGCACAAACACGGAAGCACAGAGGATAGAGAAAAACAAAACACCGGTCATGAATTACAAGTCTAAAATGAGAACTTTTAAAGAGAAATGTTGGAGGATTTCGATATAAGACAAGAGGAGCTTGAGTTTGTTGCACAGCCTTATTTGTTTAAACAGCGAGAGGTGTCTAAGCTTATGATACTCCTACATCCTATGTCATAGATCACATAACGGGTTACTTGTGACACAAGCTGACTTGTGCAGTATGTATACGGTCGTCTGCCGGAAGCTAGTTATTTTAGATAACGTTTTAAATGTGCTAATTTTTCTTACAAAAACCCATCGCTTCACTTCAGAAGGCCTTTATTAACCCCCTGGAGCCATATGGATTACTTTTACGATGGATGGATGCAGTTTTTTGGGCTTCAAAATTGTGAACGCCATACACTACCATTGTAAAGCTTGGAATAGCCAGGATATATATTTTTTTAAAGGTGCCATCGAACGTTTTTTTACAAGATGTAATATAAGTCTAAGGTGTCCCCTGAATGTGTCTGAAGTTTCAGCTCAAAATACCCCATACATTTTTTTAATACATTTTTTTAACTGTCTATTTTGAGGCATTATTAGAAATGCGCCGATTCATGCTGCGGCCCCTTTAAATCGAGCGCTCTCCGCCCCCTCCCGAGCTCTCGACTCTATCACTGCATAAACATAGAAAGTTCACAGCTAATATAACCCTCAAAATGGATCTTTACAAAGTGTTCGTCATGCAGCATGTCTAATCACGCAAGTATAGTATTTATTTGGATGTTTACATTTGACTCTGAATGGGTTTTACAGTGCTCCGTGGCTAAAGCTAACATTACACACTGTTGGAGAGATTTATAAAGAATGAAGTTGTGTTTATGAATTATACAGACTGCAAATGTTTAATAATGAAAATAACGACATACTTGTCTCCGTGAATATAGTAAGAAACGATGGTAACTTTAACCACATTTAATAGTACATTAACAACATGCTAACGAAACATTTAGAAAGACAATTTACAAATATCACTAAAAATATCATGTTATCATGGATCATGTCATTTATTATTGCTCCATCTGCCATTTTTCGCTGTTGTTCTTGCTTGCTTACCTAGTCTGATGATTCAGCTGTGCACAGATCCAGACGTTAATACTGGCTGCCCTTGTCTAACGCCTTGAACATGGGCTGGCATTTGCAAATATTGGGGGCGTACATATTAAAGATCCCAACTGTTACGTAACAGTCTGTGTTATGTTGAGATTCGCCTGTTCTTCGGAGGTCTTTTAAACAAATGAGATTTATATAAGGAGGATGAAACAATGGTGTTTGAGACTCACTGTATGTCATTTCCATGTACTGAACTCTTGTTATTCAACTATGCCAAGGTAAATTCAATTTTCAATTCGATGGCACCTTTAATTGTTTTCAGTTTTTTTTTTTTTTTTTTTTTGTTTGTCTGAAAAAAAGATAATCATACACACCTAGCATGGCTTGAGGGTGAATAAATGATAAATTATAAAATAAATTACTATTTATTATACAATAAATTACCATTGAACCATAATGATTTTTAAAAATTTTATAAAAACTGTCTTTTAAACAGTGGATAATAATTAATAATAATAATAATAATAATAATAATAATATGATTAAAAATAATAAATAAATAATATATAATAAATAAATACATGTATACTAATTCAAATAAATAATAAAAATTTAAATCATCATGCCAGAGCCTGACGAGGAGTGAGTCTGAGCTTTTAGGGAGGGAAGAAAGAGGAAAGGGATAGATGAAACAAAGACAAAAAGAGAGCATCATTGTGAAATAATAGTTTTATCTTGATTATTTTGTTTTTATATTCGTTGGATTTTGAAATCGTAATGAATCAATCACACAGCCCTGAAAGGAAGTAAAATTTTTTAATTTAAAACAAAATAAAAATAGTAAGGACACAAATTAAAGTAGTAACAGTCTTTCAAAAGCAATAAGGCACTCGAGATTGTTATCGTGGGGGAATATTGGCATAGCGTGCAGTCTCTCGTACCTTATATCACCAGCTTTGTGCATTACATAATTGCTGCTAGAGATTAAACTCATAACCCGTAAACATGTTTTTGTTTACGAGCAACAGGGAAAAAAAAAAAAAAAAAAAAAAAAATTGCATACAGCAGATACAATGGTCATCTCTTGTGCCTGTCCTTTTCTGGTAGAGTGAACATCACGCCTGACTAAGCACATCCGCTGCCCCGTGTGCCATGTGACCAATGCCATACCCCTACAGAACCAATGCTGTGTTATCAGCTACACACAGAGAGAGAGAGAAAAACAAGCTCACATACTTAATGATGCTGTTTGCTATTTGTTTGGACAGAAGACCAAGTGGCATTAACAGAACAGATGTCATTTGGGCAAAGTTACTCATTTAAAAAAAAAAAAAACTGAAACATACAGTGCAAATCAAACAACCACCAAACACAATTCAACATGTTTTGTCAGAACAGCTTGTCTGTTACATGTATTTACACTGCCCTCTTCTGGAGAAGCCCAACAGGTGTCAGCTTACGTCATCCACAAGAGACCCATTCACATCTCACACTGAACCACCAGCCAACATCCACACCGTCACCATAGCAACTGCTCTTCAAAATGCTGGGTACTATAAAAGCTTTAAAAAAAGTAATAATCAGGCATTATGGGGCTTTCAGGGAACCGTTAAGCCTGGACTCTTTAATTTCTAAAGATTTACTCTAGTTCACTCTTACAGTAAATGTCCTCTTTCTCCCTTCAGAGGAGTTCAGAGACGTTATGTTATGTAACAGTCCAAGTCCTCCTGTTGCATGGTTACCAGCTCTAGTAGAAACCCAATAGAAAAAAAAGATCAGCTTTTACACTGAAACACAAGAAACACTATGGTTCACGACTCTCTTCACCCATCTCTCCTCATAATCCTTGTCTATATTCCATCCGTATGTGTAGTAACACATTCTGCATCCTCTCAGGTTTGTGAATGTGATGATGACGTAACTCTCACCTGAGACTTTCACCGATCTGTACGGCCAGCTGATGTACCTGGCAAGGCTAAATTTAAACCTGTGAGTGCTGGCATGATCCTCGCGAGTGCATATTATGACAAATTATAGTGTAATTCACCACACTAAAAATACTCCAAATGAGACTCACTTAAAGAGTGCAGACCGAACCTCAGATAAATGAGCCTCTTTAATACTTTAAGGAGCTGAAAGACCTTAAAGTCAGAGTCAACAGTTAAGGGGGAAGTACTACAATCCTACGTGTTTAGGTTACAATTTTTCCATTTCCTTGGTAACGCTTTACAAAAAGTCTCATTTGTTAACTGTTGTGGCAAAAACAAAACTGACTCTTACTGCATAAGAGACAAACTGATCCAAATGTCTTTCAAAGGTTTTATTTCTTGCAAGAAATGTCAGACAGTCGTACAGAAGCACAAAAGCACTGCAGAGTGTAAGACAATGAATGAAGTCTCCCACTCTCTTTTATATCTTGTCCTTCAAGTCAAAATTAGGTTTTTAAATGTTGTTTATATGTCTATGTGGTGTTTTTAATATGCAAATTTATAAGTCAGTAGTATTTTCAGTGAGTATTAAAAGAAGCTTCTCAAAAGAAGCCAGGTTATCTAGGTATATTTTACTGCTGATATGAAAAATTGGATAGATTTAGCAATATAGCTGATGTGTGATGTATATTACGATGTTATGATGAACGATATGCCTTTCCCCACTGACGTCTGAGTTGTTCAAAGCGTTTCTAAGGATACTGATGTTAGAAGGCAGCTGTCTGACTCGGACGGCGAAAGGGAACATGGTTTGTGTAAGATAAGCAACACATCATTAGCTGTTTGAAAACAGTCAGCGAAAATGCATAAAATGCATTTCCATTTTGATACATTGACATGTAGACAAGCCTGTATAATTCACTCTTCCACTTCTTCTGAATCAGTTTCTGGTTCAAAAATCTATGGAAGAAATTAAACTAGTATTTCCACTTGCCATCATGTAGCGTTTACTACAGTAAAACTGACCGAGTATTCAGGTATTCTGACTGATTTTGTGTGATTGAGCGGGGGTGGGGCTAATTTGCATATTCATGGTGCATATTTAAATGCTGTAGAAGCATTGGTTATTCTTAGTCCATGTTAAATAATGAAACCTTATTGTAAATCGTCACCATTTCCTTTTATATATTAAATAAATAAATAAATTCCATATAAAATTGCACAAAAAAAAACACGTTTTTTTTTTTATATATATATTGGTGGCCTCACCCATTCAGTTAATACAATATGCAAATCGTGCATTATGTATGTTAAAACCAAAAAAAGGATACAAAGAAATTCCTGTAAAATGGTAGCCTGACTTCGTCATACTCATATTCTAGGCAGAATGTGAGTCTGATACTGCTCCACTGCACTTTAATTATGGGGCGTGTCTTAACCGAACCAGCAAAAAACAAAACAAAAAAAAACTTTGCACTCAATTGGATAGACCTACAACCAATCAGAGCAATGCAGTAAGTGACGCATGTTGAACTTGTACTTAAACTTTTGCCGAATCCCGTTGGAAGGACGGTAAACACATCTTTCCCATCGACAAATGCCTGGATTGCGGTTCTTTGTTCGTCTTTTAAAATGAATGCGCTGTCGATTTCTTTCGGAATCTAAACATCTTACTTCTCCAGCTGCAGTCATCATTGGTGAAAACCAATTCAACCCAAGCGCTCTTTGTTGACGTGGGTGGTTATGTAACCGCAGATAGCCTGTCCATCATCGATTAAAGCCCGCCCTGGCAATTTGATTGGCTCGGCCTTCTGGGAGCCGAGCATAATTACTCCACAATGGATCGAGTCCAGACCGAACTTCCCGTCCAAAAAATGTTGTGGGCAGGGTTCAGGCTGGCACCCAGGCTTGTAAAATGGTAATTAAAAAAAAAAAAAACTTTAAGAAAATGGCCATTAAAAATTACACTTATGCTAATTTACTATGTAAAAACAATAAATTTTACATTTGTTGGCTATTATTTTAGATGTTCTCCATTATTTTTGATGTTCTCCAAAAGTTTGGTAGTTTTCTGGAGTTCGCAAAATGCTGTGGAAAGTCAAAATTGTTAAATCTAGTCAAAATCACGTATGCTTGTGGCATCTCCTCTTAAAGGAGGATGGAGAACACTTTTACTTTTCTTGAGAAACTCCTCATGTCCCTTAGAGCTGTGACACACCAACCCGACCTTCGGCTGTCGGTGAGCAACTGTCAGGCTAGTTTTGCGGTGTGTTCCACACATCGGCTCTTGTCGGGCTCAAGTCAGGAGCAGTACACCCAATTCAGCATGTTGAATCGAAATCGGGGTCATTGGTGAGAGTGATCACTCTGAATGGCTGTTCAGTTTAGCTAACAAGTCAATAAAAGCGAAAGTGATGAAAGCAAGCAAAGTCGAGACGCACAAACTGAAGGCTGTTCTAATTTTAAGTCATCTTACCTGAGCATTCCAACATGCAAATATTTTCATAACAACATGAGCTGCCTGGAATGAAGAAAGTGATCAGCATGATTAATATTTAAAATGGTAAGCAAGCACCACTTTGTTTACGGTTTCTATATCTGCAGTCCTAGTTTCAGTTTTCCTTTTTGAATGATGAATATAGACTATTGATACCTTCTGCTTTAGACAGTTATTTCTTTACACGCAGGCACAGAAAACACGTGCTATTTGACAGTCGCCTGTAGTTTTTTTGGTGTGTTCAAGCGCAGCTTTTTGGCCCATATGCAGCTGATTCAAGGCGACAAAGTCGGCTTTCGCAGCCACTAGTTCTTTGACGTTAGCTTGGTGTGTCACGGCCTTTAGGACTTGCTTTTTCCTGGGTGAAATTGGACTACAACCGCCCTACACCTGCTGGGGCTCAGATGTCAATCTAATCAGGTTTAAGAGAATGGAGAGGACAATGAATAATGAAGAGCTGGTGAGCAGCACTAACAGCAATGTGGAAAAGATAGAGCCTAGGGTAGGAGAACAAACAACTGAAATGAGCAGTTAAATGTGCCAAAATCCTAATAAAAAAAAAATTTAATTATCAGGACAACTGAAGGCTGAAGAGTAAATGGTGTTCTGCACCGCTGTGCTTCAACACCATTGGTCAGTTATAGGCAAAATGGTGTGACTCTATAAGGGCTTTAGGATTGGTTGGAGAAAGGGGTTTCCTCAGAGTCAACGGTGAGTGAACAGGAAACAAAAGGGAACCATGCTACTCACAAACCATACACAAAATATTTTGCTTAATCCCACATGAAATCATATATAACAATAAAAAAATAAATACAGACAGAATCAAATTAATAATAAAAAAAAGAGAACATGCTACTTTTATTTAGTAATTTTTTATTGTTGTTTAACAACTAATTATAAATTTAACTACTTAAATACTGATTTATTTATCCTTTATTTATCCAGGAAAATCCCATTGAGATATCATAATCTCTTCTTCCAGGGAGACCTGGTCAAAACGGCAGCACACAGTTTCAGACAAATAATAAAAACACAAACAATCCAACAAATTAAATAGGCCAAAGTTCAAGAAAAGCACTTACAAGACTCTTTGAAAGCAGAAATTTGATTTAACTAATTTGCAAGTTGGCCCAGTTTAAAATCTGATTTAAATTGTCATCAGTTTATTATAGTTTTTAGTAATTACAAATTTGAAATTGTGTAGGTAACATGGAAATTTGCATGTTTGCATTGCATTAAAATCTGAAAATTGTTACTGCATGCTTATAGGAAATAAGTGTATACTGAATCATCTGAATGATTGCCACTGGAGGAAATAATAATAATAAAAAAAGAATGAAGCGAGGAGCAATAATAGTGGAATAAACATATGATAATGAAGTGTGCTAAGATCCTGAGTCAAATCCTGCTCTTCAGCAGATAACACACAGAAGCTCAACTCACCACCCACAAACACTCCCACACACCCACAGAAAAACAGAGACACAAGAGTGAATTTCACTGCTCTACAGTGAAGTACAGGTCAAGAATCTTTCACAATCACACCACGCTAGGATATGAAGCAATAGTACAGGAGTAGATTAATGACTGTGGCTGAATGCTTAAGGAGGCCATATGGAGTACATGAAGGCCTAATGATCACAAGAGACTCTTACCTGACAATCAAAGTCCTGGAAGTTCTGTCCATTCTGTGTGGAAAGATCAACAGAGAAGAGAAGAGAGAGAAAGAGATCAGTTGTGTCGGTCTGAAGGGTTAAGCATGTGATGGTAAAACACCAGATCATGCAAGCCACAATGGCCCATGTTACACCTGGCATTAACATCAGTCGCTGGTGAGCTAATCACAAGCAGAAAACAGATTTACACTTCCACATGCCATTACTATTCAAAATATCAACATTAAAAAACTCCTGTAACCACTTGAACATATCATTGTATTGTGTGACAAAATGGCCAAATTACATCAGAATTGTGAGATTGTCTGAATTGTTGTTTCTGAGTTTTCATGAAGGAATTCAGGGTTTCTGCAGGTTTTATGAAGGTAAATTTAAAACGTTTTTAAGGACCTTTTTAAGACCAAGTGAAGAAAATTTAAGGAATAAACTGAAGGGGAACACTATGTCAATATGTTCTCTTATGTGAATGTCTAGGAAGAAAAACAGTGAGTTCTATTAGCAACACCTCAGAGTTTGAAAATACAGCTTTCAACAGATATCCATTACTTCATATTACAAAATAAATAAATAAAAAATAAAAAAAATAGCTTGAATATCTCTGCTCCCAACCACTAGAATACAGAAATATCTTTTACTTTTTCTGATCAGTGTTGTTCTTCCTAAGTATTTTTATCTTGTTTTCCAAAGAAAATGTCCAAATATTCTTAAATCAAGAGATGCTTAAACTTAATTCAAAGGGAAGTTTTCCTATGTCATTGACAAAGAACAATGTTCTTGTTCTACACTTAAACTCAATTATTTTGTTCAGTTTTTCAAGACTTTCAAGAAAATAGGACAAAAATACTGAAGATATTCTTTTTTTTTTTTTGCAATGCATGCAACATTTAATGACTTTACGGCCTTTATTTGTGTAACTGTGAAATTAGGACTTTCTTAAGACCCACAGAAACCCTAGGGAAAAAGTCATCTCAAAAATATTTTTTGACCAATGGTAAGTCCCAGTTGCCTGGCAAGTCCAGAATGATATCTCTTCTACAAGATATATCAGTCTGGTCAGTCCGCCCTCCGTCGCGATTCGAGTCAACTCCAAACCGTACCGTGCAATTTACCGTGCAATTTTTAATGCAAATTAGTTTATTTCAGTGACGCAAACAGCGTCACTCTAGTGCGGCGAAAGTCCCTTCAATATCAACAAAGATTGCACACGGGAGACCCGAGAGTGTTCTATTCACCTGTGAATTCAGTTTTAAATGACCAAAAACACATTAATTATTTACTTTTCGCTGTTGACTCTCTTGTCGCTTTGCTAACGTCATATCCGCCCTTCTCTGATTGGTTTACTCCGCTTCCTGTTTGCTCAGATTTGCTCCGCCCTAGAAATCGAACTGATTCAAAGGCCGACCAGACTCATCTGCTGGTACAGTGGTGAGGCTGGATTTTCCAGGCAAAAGTCCCAGAGGGCTGCTATTTTACTTTTTCAGGTAGTCAACATGGGTGTTTATTCTTTGTTTGTATGTTATTTTGTCTCTTTTAATTTTTTTTTATAGACTGAAACAATAGCATGATGCAAACTTTAAAAAAAATAAAAATAAATAAAAAACATTTCCACGGGCTGAGTGTCCAGACTTTGAGCTGCACACATGCTATCCTTATGATGAAATAATGTCACATGCACTGTACGCTTACCCTAGAGTACATGTAAAAATCAAAGTATACTTTGAGTTTAATTCCAGAGAGGGAATTTTGTAATCTGCTCCAGTTTGTGTGACTGAATTCAGTTGAAAGTAGTTGTCACTCATGTAAATAAAGTACAGAACAAGTCTTTCAATTCACAATTTAACCGTATAGAGCCTACTGTATCACATTTGATACACAAATTTCTAAAGCCTGTAAATTACCAAAATGATAAAAATTTTGCTGAAAGCCTGTTGTACACAATCCTCTAAAGGCTTTCTGTCATCTGATTGATAGTTTATACTTTTTTTTTTTAGCAAGTAAAATGTCTTTTAGTATAATTGTTAAAACGCCCAGTTGGTTCTTTTGAATAAAATAGTGTTTTTTCCCTGAAGAATGAGCTCCATATTCTCATTGTCATACAATATGAGCCATAATAGCCTGATACTCAACAAAAACACATACATAACTTTTTTTTAAAGATATACACACCGATCAGGCATAACATTTTGACCACCTTCCTAATGTGTTGGTCCGACTTTTGCTACCAAAACAGACCTGACCCGTCGAGGCATGGACTCCACTAGACCCCTGAAGGTGTGTGTGTGCACCAAGATGTTATCAGCAGATCCTTTAAGTCCTTTAAGCCTCCATGGATCGGACTTGTTTGTTCAGCACATCCCACAGATGCTCGATTGGAAAGAGACCACAGCCACCAGTGAATACCATTTCCATTAAAGAGTGTACATGGTCTGCAACAATGCTTAGGTAGGTGGTACGCAGGCACGTACACACAGACATCACAGGGGGCTTGAGCACCTGCCCTTTTTTGTTCCTTCCTTGGAGCACTTTTGATAGACCACTGCAGACCGGGAACATCCCACAAGAGCTGCAGTTTTGGAGATGCTCTGATCCAGTCGTCTAGCCATCACAATTTGTCTCGTCAAACTCTTCCAAATCCTTACACTTGCTTATTTTTCCTGCTTCTAACATCAACTTTGAGGACAAAATTATAACTTGCTGCCTAATATATCCACCCACTAACAGGTGCCGTGATGAAGAGATAATCAATGTTATTCACTTCAGCTGTCAGTGCTCATAATGTTATGCCTGATCCGTGCATATATATATTTGCAAAATAAAAAGATCCATTAGACATTTTTCTGATTATTACTTTATATGTCAGGCTTTACAGGGTTAATCAGAGTTACAGTTCAGAGAGCCACAAGGAGCAAACAAAAGAGTATGCGTACTTTAGACAGTACACACACATAAGCTCTTTTCTAACACCAGCTCATTTCTGGCTCTATTTGATGCTGGTGATTTCAGCGACTGAGATCAGGATCCGATGACATTCATACATCATCACTCTGATCTCATTGCTCCGGTACAACTCGGTATCCAAGGGAAACTGGCCTGAGACGAGTGCCTCAGGAGCCTGGGATCGGGTTGTGCTAATCAGAGTGAGAGAACTGGAGTAGTGGGGTGAGATTTAGTTAAAGATAGAGAGGGGAAGCTCTGACATTCACAATCAGACATTTGTATCAAAGTGTGTGTGTGTGTGTGTGTGTGTGTGTGTGTGTGTGTGTGTGTGTGTGTGTGTGTGTGTGTGTGTGCTTTTGTTTATATTACATTGTGGGGACCAAATGTCCCCATGATGTAATATAAACCTGAGTTCACCTACATCGTGGGGACCAGCCAGCGGTCCCCACAATGTAAATGGGTTTATAAATCATATAGAATGAGTTTTTGTGAAAAAGTAAAAGTTTGCACAGTTTCCTGTGAGGGTTAGGTTTAGGGGTAGGGGCAGGGTAGGGGGATAGAATGTACAGTTTGTTCAGTGTAAAATGCATTGAAGTCTATGGAAAGTCCCCACAATTCACAAAAACAAACATGCGTGTGTGTGTGTGTGTGTGTGTGTGTGTGTGTGTGTGTGTGTGTGTGTGTGTGTGTGAGAACTTACCTTGTCTGTCAAGAGGGGTTTGATCTCAGTCAACTGCACATCCTGTAACTCATCCATCCTCAATCCTGACAGCTGCCCGTCACTACAGAGAGAGAGGGACAGGACAGAAATGGATTAGTACATCATTACAGCCAGCAATGACTTATTGACCAACAGGGAACAGGGATCAGCATGCCAAATGCTCATGAATACAGAATTACAGAAAATAGGGCACAAAGAGGACGAGAGTGAGCGAGTGAGCGTGAGAGAGAGCTGATGTTTAACATCCCGCCTAATAACCACCACCAAACCCCCATTGTACTTGTTAACAGAACTCCGATGAGCTCATGTTTAATTCATGGTTTAACTCTCTGTGGCGGTCCTGAAGGTCAATGCATGCTACTGTCTCAGTACGGGCATTATGTAGGCTTATGTCAACCTTACAATGGCACTGGGTGACTTAGTAAAGCTTGGCTTTACTGAAATAAAGGTTTTGTGGAGGGATCAAATGTGCTGCTGCATTTTAGGGCAGAATGCAAGCATGTGAATGTGAATGTTTGGCCAACACATTAAAAGCACTCAGCCCCCTTGGGCTTACTTGAAGAGATGAAACAGCATTGGCAACAGATTTTACTGCTGTAACGTGACTCATTCCCTAGTCAAACAGGATATTCAATGAGAAAAAAACATGTAGGGTGACTGTATTTTATCTATTGGGAATTGACTGGATCACGAAAAGTGGGCAAACTCTACTAGTACAGGTCATCACAACATATAGTACCATTCAAACATTTGTGAAAGAAGTCTCTTCTGCTCACCAAGGCTTCATTTATTTGATCATAAACACAGTAAAAACTGTAATATTATGAAATATTATTACAATTTAGAATGTAACTATTTATTGTTTGAATATATTTTAAAATGTAATTTATTCCTGAGGTGGCAAAGCAGTCTTTTCTAAAAAATACTTCTTAATGATGGAGCCAATAGCCTTGAAGGCAGTGCTTCGAGATGTGGTGTGCTTAAATGTGTAAAAAAAAAGCTTATTTTATGTCAGGACAATCATCCACAATCCACAAGTCTCGAGTCAAAATGATCAAATTTTATTTCAAGTCAAAATTATTGCAAACTTATTTTTGTTTTGTCAACTTGATCGCGGGATTATGATAGGTTGTTAATCATTTATTAACAACATCTCGAGGGAAGTGTCCTATGAGACACAATGCTCTTCTATAAGTTGTACTGTATCATAGGCCTACCTTCTGATGTTCATATTTCATTCTGTAACTGGCAAAGAGAAAGAGAAGATTGGTTCACGTGCGCTTGATCTGCTGCTTAAATTGAGGCGCTGCAGTAATCTGTCACGAGCCATATTAAAAAGCGCCATCTATTGTTTGAATTTTATTATAAAATCGACCAAATATTAAAATCTTTTTTCATATTAAAACTAATGAAGCACAAAGATTGAGATTATTGGATATGTTCTCATATACGGTAAGCCTGAAACAGATCACAGCGATATAAAGCAGCAAGTCATATGCATATGATTTAATATTCATGTCTGTAACGCTTATTATGGTTGGTTGTTCAGAGCAAAGTATTGAAATGAACTGTCGATCCTAAAAAGCATAAACAATTTAGCTTTGTATATAAAGTTTCAATTTATTTGCATTTATAACTGTTATATGACAAACATAATCTTTAAAACATTACAGACATGACAGAGCACTGGAGCGTCATGACCTCTTAACTATAGCCCTTATGAATTCAACAGGCAGTGATGTTATGACAAAATGAGTGTGTTTATTTCTCAGGCATGTCTCCATCTCTCTGCACAATGCTTACTGTTAAAATACAGTTTAAAAATGGGGGTCTTTGATCCCTTTTACAGTATATTACAGAGCTAAATGGACAATTTAACAAGGGTTTTGTTCTTTTGGTAAAAGCTTTTTTTTTTTTTTTCATGGTAAGGATGACCTTTGCATGGAATTGCCCTAAAACAACTTTTACTATGCATACAAATCATAGAGAAACAAATGCTTGCCGTCTCCAAAAGAGAGTGAGACAGAAATCAAGGCATCATGAAGCCTATCATATCAGACAATGTTTAAAACATTACGATATATAAAGTAGTAGAAAATGTGTATGATTCGACATCTTAGTTGATATTACTCTTGACAGAGAGCTGGTTTCTGAGATGCGCAGAGACTGCAATGCGGCTATTTGATTTGCGATCATTCTGTGTTTATTTCATTCATGCGTGTATCATATCGTACAAGGTTTGAATCTTTTAAATAGACATGGGCCTGTCAAATAGCAGACAATGTGATGTAGTATTATAGTTATCACTCTTGCCAAGCTCTGATTTCTGAGAGATGCACAGATGGGCAACTCGACTGTTTGATTTGCACTCATTTCATTCATAGAGTTTACACTCATTATTGCACTGTGATTTTATTTTAGAGGTTTATGTATAATATCATATTGATGTGGCATTTCTGTTATCCAGCAAACATGAGGAGTGTCTGCCAATATTTTTCTATTATTTGGTATAATTCGTTATTCATTTTGAAGCCATTATCTGTGCCTTTCTGAATAAGGTATTTGGCTCTGGGCACATCCCTAATCATTACTCCAGTCTTCGGTGTCACATGATCCTTGAGGAATCATTCTAATATGATGATTGGCTACTCAAGAAACATTTCTGATTATTATTATCCATGTTGAAAATGGTTATGCTGCATAAAATTCTTGTGGAAACAGACAATTTTGTTTTTACGAATCTTTGATGAATAGAAAGTTCAAAAGAACAGCATTTCTTTGAAACAGAAATCTTCTGCAACATTATAAATGTTTTTGTCACTTTTGATCAATTTAACTGACTATCTGTGGTGAGGATGCGAGAGGAGATGAACAAAAGATGTAAGGTGAACGCTGGGCTTCGCATGGCGTCCGTGGGAGGGCTGACAAGTGTTGACAAGGTCACAGTCAGAGACAGAAGGCCATGTGTGTGTGTGTTAGATGGATTAGCGGAGTTACTCAGAGGGAAAATGTCGATCTGTCACAGTGTGTAGGGTCAGTGATCTGTCAAAAGACAAAGCGGGTGTGCCTCATACGTCCTGAAAAGTGAAGCTGCGGTCTCTTTGATCGCCCCCTGGAGGCTGGATGCAGTACAGGTCATAAACCCCGCCCGCTCAATGCAGACGAATGAGACTTAAGTTAAAACATGAAAATAAATTATGCTTTAAATAAAATTTTCTGAAAGATGGTTTTGGTCATTTAAGGTAGTTGTTATCACGCTGATTTATATTCAATTGTTCGTTTTTGTGATAAGTTTGATTTTAGCTAGCAATTTGGTGCTATAGAAACGGGGCGTGTCGTCGTGACTCACAGTTGATTGACAGCTTCTCTGAGGACTATAAATTTTCAATTCCTGTGTTATTTCATACCGACAAAATGAGCTGTTCAGCAGTAAACTGTACTAACTGACCTACAGGAGATAACGGATAACTGAGCTTTAATCGGTAACGTTAAATGTGGACTTCATAAGCCAATTAATAAACGTTATTAGTTAAGATAACATGCCTAACGTTAGCCATGATGGAAAAAAACAGGTGATCGTTATCTGGCAGTAACTAATTATTTTTATGGGTATAAAATAATAATTAGCAGGATAAAACTAATGATAGCCTACTCTAATTAATTATAGAGCACTGTCTACAGCAATCGATTTCCTGTAATGTTAGTTTAACTTTATTTAAAATGGCAGGACTGTTTCTGACTTTTTTTTTTTTTACAGTCTATGAGACAAAGCCTGAGAGACAAGAGACAAAAGCTTTTGCTTATTTATAAGTTTCTAAATGTTTTTCTTCCGTTTTGCCATCTTAGATGTTCTTTAGTGCTTTTTCATTATGGCTTTCTAAGAAAAGGATGAACACATCTAGCATCTTCTCCTGAATCAATGGAGACAGAGTAAAGTATTTTAGGAGGAAAGCTGCCCGAAAATTTTTTTCAGAGCTTCTCAAAGAACAATGCGAACAGCACTGACTTGTTCTTACATAAACCATTTTCCTGTGAAATGTAACATGAGGTGCTCTTTTCATTGTGTTTATTGAATACACACCAATATTAATTTGTAATTTGAATATTAATGGCAAAGGCAGTGCTGGACGTGAATAGATTTCTGCTAGGGCTGGTCAGTATGATATATATTGTGTATCATGTCAATCTATGCAAATTTTGCCATTTTGTGTATACCAGCATTAAGGGTGTGCAATCTACTACTACAATATTATAATTATTGCTTTAGCAATGTGTCAGCTGACATTGTAAAGTATGTCACTCACTTTGCAAAAACCAAACAAAAACATGCAATGAGAATGCACACTTTCACTGTGTCACGTAGCCTAGTTCAATGTAATTTTAGTGGAAAACTTCATTTATGTCACTGCTGTGAATTGACCACCAAAAATAATATGAAGAAAGTGAAAAGCTTTGGGTGTCAGCTGTCCATGACAGGCCTAAACCAGTCAAGGTACAAGCATAACAACACACTAAACAGAGGGAAACAAGATACATCTAGTTTAAACATTATTTATTCTTCAGATATTCCTCTTTAAATTCAATAAGTGTGCAAAGTGAACCACATTTGAAAATTCAACAATTTGACCATGTAGCTGCTTTGAGATCCCCAAATCTATGGGACTGAACTATATAGGGCCTTGAAAATGAAGATTTCAAAAGGAAAATCAAGAAGGATATTAAGATATCTTGAATACTTTAAGAATTACAGACATGCAAACTTTGGAAAATGAATATTTTTGGCACTCAGACAGGTATGTTCCATGCAATTGAGTTTATAGAAAAACATGATACATTTCTAGTTTTAACATTATTTGTTCTGCAGATATTCTTCAAAAGAAGAAGTAAGTAAGAAAAAAATAAAAAAGTATCAGCTGTATGCAAAGTGACCCACATTTGGTTTTTGACCACTGAAAATGTTTACAATTTACCAATGTACTCATGGAGCCACATTAAGATCTCCATATCTCTCGGATTAGAACATTTAGGGCCTTTAAAATGCAGATACCAAAAGGACAGTTGTTTATGAACCAGAATCTAAAAGGATATTAAGATATCTTTAATACTTCTTGAATTACAGGCATGCAAACTTGAGGCAAAAAAGACTAAAAGTTATTTTTCCATTTTTGAACTGTCACCGTTGGCATATAATGAAACAAAGATTACTGAAGTCAACAGATTTTACTAATAGACCTACCAATCTCTGTGTAAAAATAAAATAATTTGGCTCCAAATCTCAGGTGAAAATTGACATTTTGACCCCCCTTTACAAAACACTGGATTACTCAAATGTATGACGTGTGACCAGGGCCGGATTAACGTAAGGGCATGTTGGGGCTGAAGCCCCAGGGCCCGCGGGTAGAGGGGGCCCGTGATTGGCTGGAGGAAATGAGATTGACAAGTCATAGGAGGTTGATTTGTGTCTAATAAAATAACAAGAAAAAATTATTGGAAAATATGTCTGACTGATAAATCACCGTCCAATCAAAATCACTTTACAATTTGCGGCATGACATCGAGAAACGCCTCTTTGCGTTATGCTATCATAGACTAGAAAATGGGAAATTGGCCTTTATTGCTTGTTCAGCCTCGCTGGTGTTCAAAATGATAAAAAAAGTGATAGTGGTGCGCAAAAAAAGGAAAAATAAGCTTGAAAGGGAGAAAAGATGCTAATCTTACAGCAAAAATTCCAAGACTAACTAACTACTTCGGTTCACATAAAACATCCGAGCCAGTGGAAGACCCCGCGTGCAGCGGCAGCTCACAATTATCTTCACCCACGGACACCGATCTGCGTGCTTTACACGTTGAAAAAGGTGAGATAGCAGCTGCATCAAGTTATTATTTTTATTACGAGTTAAGCCCTATTCGGATGGTAATTGTTTCTCATGAAAACATAAGGTGTTTTCAACATTTACAGGGACGAGACGATTGATTTTATTGCCATTTGAACTCAGAATGTCAGTGTTTTTCTCTCATCATCATCACCCGTGTAAAAACCCCGAATTAACTTCCCTACTGTTTTTTGATGCACACCAATGTCGTGTGACTTGTCTCCACTATCTGCCTTTGAAGCACGAACTATCAGTTGCAGTTCTGGTGCCTCCATCCGTACAACTCGACCTCGACACATTCACATCACATGTTAACCCCTTCCCCCCGAAGCGTGCACACACACTTAACGTTAAGCCTGTCAAACAGCACCTGACTACTGGACTTCATCTTTTGCGTCTGATTGCGCTATAATACTGTCAAATACACAAAAGGTTTACATAAACACAGTTGGTTATGTCTGAAGTGAGTTGAGAAAATCGCACGCGTGCAGGTCTTAAAGTGACAGCATCCTAATAGTTAGCATGCGGACCCTTGTCCTTAAAGGGTTAGTTCACGCAACCTCCCCCTTTCTCTCTGAAGCCAATACGGAAGTAACTTAAACTGCGATTCATCAACTGGCCGCTAGGGACAGGCTCCAAAAGAGAGCAGAATCTCATAGAGTCCCATGTTAAATTGGCCAAGTTTACAAGTTGGTTCAAATTGTGGTTTTGGTCTATACTGCTATTTTTGCCCTTCATGACAACTCTGAGGGGGGTGAATTTTTTTATAACTTATCCGTATAAATTATATTAAGCCTTTAAGTTCTGCATAATTAAGGGCGTGGTCACTTGAGTGACAGGTAGATTGCGCTGCTGTCTGTGAGCAGTCATGTTACCTCAGCTGCCGCTGAATTTGGCATCTCAGCCGTTTTTGTGCTTTTTTCTCGATTATTTTATACAATTATAAAATATGGCTTGCTGCATAATATTCGAGACTGATGTGTGTCTGTGTGCATGCATGGGGAAGAAACACAGAACACACGTTGTTGGATCGTGGCATTGGCTGAAAGTTTTGATTGCGAGATTTACTACAATGACAATACCAGGAGGATATACAACTCTGACAGCACTGCTTGGATATTATAACTAAAACTGCTGCACTATTTTGAAAAAAATATACTTTGGACACAGGCTCATTTGTTTGTTAGATACGATCGCTGCTCAGATTGCATCCTTTCTTGAAGAACGATGACAGAGAGCAGATATTCAGAAGAAATGTGAAATTTTTTATTTTTTTTGCAATGGACATTTATATTTTACCCAAGTGCCACAGATTGGATTCATCTCACGATCTCTATTATAAAAGGTATGAAGTCCCATTTGATGTTCCATGTTGTTATTTGCACACCCAACACTACTGGTGTTGGAGCATCTTAAAAAAACACAGTAGATTGACAGTAAACCTTTAGAACTTTCTGATGTTAAAACTTATCTTCATTAATAATTTAGATAGTATCTAGATAGATAGCTCCTTTGCCTGCTAACGTGGTCACGTCGAGCTAGGCGGGCGTGGTTTCAGCAACCAATCACATCAGCTCAAACCACCTCCCCGCCTCTTTGCCCATTTTCAGTTATCCGGGAGTGAGGTGCTGTGACGTGCAGCTAAGATGGCCGTGGCCTCATTTTCGCTTCAAAACTGCTGTTCAGAATTCTATGGGTGACGTCACGGACACTACGTCCATATTTATTTTACAGTCAATGGTCATCACATACTCAGTTTCAATTTGTTTTAAACCTGAATGAGTTTCTTTCTTCTGTTGAACACAAAAGAAAATATTTTGAAGAATGTGGGTAACCTAACAATTGCTGGTCCCCATTAATTTCCATAGTAGGAAAGCTGTTTGGTTACCCACATTCTTCAAAAGAGTTTATTTTGTGTTAATCAGAGGAAAGAAGTATTGTGTCCGCAATATATGCAATACAATTTTAAAGTATGTATCATGCACATTAAAAATATTAATCAGCTACTTTATTTCATGTAAATAAGAGTCTCCAGTAACTTATTTCCGCTAATTTCTGTATTTTTTAAATAACATATATCATTTTGAGATAAAATGCAAGATAGAAAACCAGATGGACAAATCTCCATGTGAATGCATGAGTTGCACTGAGGTGCAATGCAAATTTATTTTTACTGACGTCCACATGAGAAACTATTACCATTTTAATATGAAAGCAAGGGTTTTTATGAATGCTTTCTTTGCCCCTTTAGATAACGACAGAAATAGTCCAGTGCACGATGAAATATTGGTGCCACCACAGATCAGACTCCAGGGAAAAATAAAATGTACAATACTGACCTGGGATGTTGGCCTGTAGTTGACATACATAATTATTTTTATTTTTTTAATAACAATAATAAAAAAAAAAAATCTTGTGGTACAAGACAGTGTGACATGGCAATCAGATGAAAGGGGGTCCTTGGTGTTGCTATAGCCCCAGGGCCCAATGTATTCTTAATCCGGGCCTGCGTGTGACATTAAATAATTTCGCTTTCGTCACTATTTATGTTTGTCTTTCTACAGAATTTTATTTATTTTTTATTTTTTTTAACAAAATCAAACATTTGAGCTGGGGAAGTTTCCAAAATTTGGTTGATTTGACACGGAATGACACAGGTCTGAACAGTTAGGACTACTAGTATTATAATACACATCAAGCCTATTAGTTTAAATCCGATTGCAACTACCCAAGTGTCTTATACAAGCGGCAACCTCCCCCAGTCTCTCGTGAAGCCAATACGGAAGTGACTTAAACTCATCGACTGGCCACTAGGGACAGGCTCCAAAAGAGCAGAATCTCGTTGAGTTCCATGTTAAACTGGCCAAGTTTACAGCAGAAAAAAGCATGTTTACAAGTTGGTTCAAATTGTGGTTTTGGTCTATACTGCTAATTTTGCCCTTCATGACAACTGTGACAACTCATTCTTTTAAATTATATTAAGCCTTAAAGTTCTGCATAATTAAGGGCGTGGTCACTTGAGTGACAGGTGCATGCCGCTGCTGTCTGTGAGCCGTCACTTTACCTCAGTTAATTCCAGCTGCTGAATTTGGCATCTCAACCGTATTTGTGCTCGATTATTTTATACAATTATAAAATATGCTTGCTGCATAATATTCGAGACTGATGTGTGTCTGTGTAGATGTGCATGCATGCGGAAGAAACAGAACACACATTGTTGGATTGTGGCATTGGCTAAAAGTTTTGTTTGTGACATTTACTACAATGACAGTACCAGGAGGATAAAAAAAATCTGACAGCACTGCTTGGATATTATAACTAAAACTGCTGCACTATTTTGAAAAAAATATATACTTTGGACAAGGGCTCAGTTGTTTGTTAGATACGATCGTATACAGTTTTACAACGCTGCTCAGATTGCATCCTTTCTTGAAGAACGATGACATAGAACAGATCATTCAGAAGAAATGTTATGCAAACAATGGATAATATATGAATATTATATATAACATGGACAAAAAGTACTGTTTTTGTTTCGCAATGGACATTTATATTTTACCCAAGTGCCACAGATTGGATTCATCTCGCGATCTCTATTATAAAGGTATGAAGTCCCATTTTGATTTTCCATGTTGTTATTTGCACACCCAACACAAATTACTGGTGTTGGAGCATCTATATCTTAAAAAAACACCGTAGATTGACAGTAAACCTTTAGAACTTTCTGATGTTAAAACTTATCTTTATTAATAATTTAGATCGTATCTAGATAGATAGATAGCTCCTTTGCTTGCTAACATGGTCACGTTGAGCTAGGCGGGCGCGGTTTCAGCAACCAATCACATCAGCTCAAACCACCTCCCCGCCTTTTTGTCCATTTTCAGTTATCTGGGAGTGACGTGCGGTGACGCGCAGCTAAGATGGCCGTGGCCTCATTTACGCGTCAAAACTGCTGTTCAGAAATCTATGGGTGACGTCACGGACACTACGTCCGTATTTTTTTTTACAGTCTATGGTCTTATCTTTATCCACCCGCACAGTGACAGTGACGGTGCAATAGCTGGTGCTCACCAGGAGTAAACGCATGGGTTGGCCAGAATGGGAACCAGCATCTGTGAAAATTTCACATGGTTGCACATGTAACTTCACTAGGAACTATTTTATTCCAGCCAATTTGGTTATTTGCAGAAAATGTGCTTTCCAGCAGAAGAAAACTCATTATGTTCTACAGGCTGTGTGTGAAACACTAATTACAGGCCGTTAGTGAATGTGTGTGGGTTCAGGTCATTAAAAACAACTGAAGGGCTCCTTTCTTGCTTAACTGCTTGACTCGCGCCTCTCTGAAGACATCACGTAATCAGCAGAAAGCAAAAAATATCCTTCCTTTTTGGTTTCATTCAAGAGCCACCTTCCAGCCCTCCATTCCAGCTGTAATCTTCCTTTATAATTAGTAATGATGCTATAGGCTTGTGAAATAGTAACTGCAGATAATTGCAGTTTTGAGAGTAGCTTTAAAGAGATAGTGGGTAGTTCAAATAAGGGAGGAGGAAAAAAATCTGCTTCAGAGAACAGTGATAGTTTAAAAAAAAAAAAAAAAAATCATGAAGCTGAATGTTTGGAGGCTCTGAGGGTTTTTAATTTGAAATATTTTTCCACTGATACAATAAGCTACATGAACTAAAAGGTCATTGGCCCCAATTATCAGTGCTGTATACAATTCTGTTAAAACACCACATAATTATCACTTCACTGATATTCATGAAACCTCTATTACGATCAAAGAGCCCTCTCTCCTATCATCCCAGTCTAGTCAATGTGTGCACGTGATGGAAGCTTTACTTTGGAGATCGTCAGCTCTGAAGTAGAGCTGGTATTTCAAGCTGAGTGAGATAGTGGGTTATGATTCACATCATGTCTCACTATCACAGAGATGATGTTTCACATCTTCAGCAGGGAAAAGATACAGGTAAAAAAAAAAAGGTTTCATTTCAGTCATGTTCACGCATAGTGAGAAAGAATATTAATCTATCCAATTGTCCAGTGTTGCTTATACAGTATTATATGTTTGTTTTTAAAACAACATATGAAACAATCATGACTATGCAAACTTTGCAAAGCATCCGCTATCAGACAACAGATTAAGTTACAAAATAACATGTAAAATAAATGCTTTAGTTTTGCTTTTATAAATTGATCATGCATGATATTAGTTACAGAAAAAATTAATTTTCCAAAGTTAATTTGTGTTAGGCCCATCTGTAAGATTATGCAGCAGATTTGTTTTGTGTTATAGTATGTATCAAGTTTACAGATGCATAAAAGTGCCTAGATATTAAATGTGTGTTATGTCATCACCACATTATCACACTATAATATAAGATTACTTATAAGATCAAATAAATAAATGAACTTGAAATTATTTTAGCTCACATGTAGAGATTGCAGAGAGATAAATGACCAAGTAAAAATGACTTCAATAATCCTGAAAATAGTTCACCCAAAAATTTTAATTGTCACAATTTACAGAATAACCTGTATGAGTTTCTTTCTTCTGATGAACACAAAAGATATTCTGAAGTATGTTGGTGAACAAACCGTGTCGGTGCCCACTGACTTCAATTGTAATAAAAAAAGAAAAAAAAGAAGAAAAAAAAAAAAGAAAAAAAAAAAAACAACATTTCAACAATTAGACATTTCTCAAAATATTTTCTTTTATGTTCAACAGAAAAAAAGTTATATTTAGAAAGAGTAAATGACAGAATTTAAAATTTTGGGTGAACTATAACCTTTAAGATAAATGTTAAAGTGTGCCCCCTAAAAGCACAAGTGGCCTATGTATACGGTAATTAATTTAGCTGGTTTGGTAATAAACCAAACAAAGAAACAAAGAAATAAAAGAATGTGTTGACCCATATCCTACATACTATGATGCTGAGAAATGCAAAGCCTGATTAATGCATCCAAATAAACTAAAGCAAACACTAACCAGCAGCGCACCTATTAGCGGCACTAATCTGTCTGTGCTCTAATCAGCTCATGGGAAAAACGGAAATCTAACCCTTCAACCCTTGAGTTGATGAGAGTTTAACATGCTTTGGGTTCTTACGCAAGATTTGAATTGAAATGGACCTGACTCAATTTTAATTTGAGCCAGCTCAATCAGAAAGAAAGGCATATTCACCCACAAAATAATAATAAAAATAAATAAATAAAAATAAGTAACTTAGTATTAAAGTAACCAGAATACTCTTCAAATAAATAAATAAAAATCACATTGCGACTTCTACAAAACAGGTTGAATGTGAGTACATTTTGTGTGAACTACTCCTTCAAAAACACTCAACAGCTTGGCAAAGTTCTCCTCCATGACCTGTGAAAACACTTACTAACAATAGGTCCAGAGTAAAGAAAGATCTTGGGGTTGAGAGAGAACATTGGTTTGAACATCTGCCTTTTTTCAAGTCCATGTCCATCAGCTCCACCCATTTGATTATTAGCACGCTCAAGCCCACCCATTTCCCATCACCACAACCAGCTGATAAATCATCAAGAGGAGAGAGAATGGCAGTAATTACTCCATCCTTCTGCCAAAGTAACTCTGAACATACCAACATTATCATTATGACTATCACTGTGATCATCATAGCAAAATTACCATCACCACCATCCACCACTTTCATCAGCAGGCTCGCCGTGAGCAACATCAAACTGAGACCCGTTTCTAGATGTTGTTTACTGAGTGTAGGAAAAAAGCTGACCTAGACTTGACATTACTCCCGTTCTCATGTAAAGGCCCATTTTTCTTATGATTTAGATGAGGGTTATGAAATATGAGTCAGCTATTCCATTTTAGCAAACTGCAGCTCAGTTACAAAATCTACTAAAATATACATAAGCTTCTAGAACAGTGATTTAAAATGTTCTACACAAGCAGGAATAGTAATACAGGTGACCCAAGAAAAAAAAAAAAAAAACACAATATAAGCAAGCATAACACAAATTCTGGGTTAAATTAAGATGCCCATTTTTTTTTTTTTTTTTTTTTGAGCAGACTTCACTTTCGGGAGTGTGGCAGTGACACTTATAAAATGCTGCATATGGAGGTTTAGGAACTGACCTTGCATCTCAAAAAAAAAACACTGTCATTGTAAGAGGATGCAAATCAGTGCTTTGTGTGCAAATTTTCTAAAAAGGATAAAAGGCATTACCTGTTGATGCAAAGAATGTAGCCGTTTTTGCCATCAAACCTTTTTGTACCCCTGAAATAATTTAGGGTATATTCTGGGGAAGGATTATGTGCACAAAAACATCATGAAAATCATGACAGCTAGACTTGTCTCGCTGCTGAAAATCAGCCCACATCAATACCACTTCAGTTTCAACCTCAATAATATAATAATGAAACAACACAATGTACAGTCAGTCAGTCATTATAATAAATCACACCCTGAAAAGATGATCAGGATCGCACCATAAAAACTATTCATGAAATGTCTGACTTCAGTGAAGGAGCGTCAATGCACACATTCATGACAAACAGATGAAGCGCAATATAATGGGAATGCAATAAATCTAGTATAAAATATAACATTTTGCCTCCAAAAGTAGAAGCACTTCCCCATTTACAAGAACGCCATAAACTGCAGTATGAAAAGTGCATTGCAGCTGGTTGCAGCAGTATTGCTAGACTTAAAGACTGAGCCATAGTTTGTTCAGTAAAGAAAAAAAGGTTTTGAACAAACAGCATCTTTAGAAAGAAACAAAACAGAGATTACACAATGAAAACACTCCACTGTTTACAGTGTGTGCACTGGCATAAACTCTTAATACAGTGGCAAACCAGGCAAAAGGGGCAGAGTGTCAGCCAAGTAATCAGTTCGCCAAGGTGTATGCGCCAGGACCCAGAGACGTCCAGCATCCACACTGCATGCAGCACTGGACGCACACAGAGACAGTACAGTGACTCCACAGCACTGACAGGGAGAAGCAGACTGTGTGGCAGGAATTAATCAGCAAAGTCCCAAACTCATGCTGGCCTTAAAGGGGACCTATTAAGTGTTAGATATCCCCAGAATGTGTCTGTGAAGTTTCAGCTCAAAATACAGAAAAACACAGAAAAAGTCAGATGTTCATGATATGACCCCTTTAAAAAGAAAGCTCTCTTTCACGTTTTATTGTGCTTAAAGGGTTAGTTCACCCAAAAATGAAAATTCTGTCATTTATTACTCCCCCTCATGCCGCCCCACACCCGTAAGACCTTCGTTCATCTTCAGAACACAAATTAAGATATTTTTGTTGAAATCCGATGGCTCAGTGAGGCCTGCATAGGGAGCAATGACATTTCCTCTATCAAGATCCATTAATGTACTAAAAACATATTTAAATCAGTTCATGTGAGTACAGTGGTTCAATATTAATATTATAAAGTGACAAGAATATTTTTGGTGCGCCAAAAAACTAAATAATGACTTATACAGTGATGGCCGATTTCAAAACACTGCTTCAGGAAGCTTCGGAGCATAATGAATCAGTGTGTCGAATCATGATTCGGATCGCGTGTCAAACTGGCAAACTGCTGAAATCACGTGACTTTGCCTCTCCGAACCGCTGATTCGACACGCTGAGTCATAACGCTCTGAGACTTCCTGAAGCAGTGTTTTGAAATCGGCCATCACTATATAAGTCATTATTTTGTTTTTTGGCACACCAAAAATATTCTCGTCACTTTATAATATTAATATTGAACCACTGTACTCACATGAACTGATTTAAATATGTTTTTAGTACATTAATGGATCTTGAGAGAGGAAAAGTCATTGCCTCACGGAGCCATCGGATTTCAACAAAAATATGTTAATTTGCGTTCTGAAGATTAACGAAGGTCTTACGGGTGTGGAACGGCATGAGGGTGAGTAATAAATGACATTATTTTCATTTTTGGGTGAACTAACCCTTTAAACTGTCAAATACACACAAGGTTGACAAAAACACACAAAGTTCAGCTAAACACAGTCAGTTATGTCTGTATACGTAAACAGCAGGGACAGAAATTGCATGTGTATATTAGATCTGTAGCGCATTCCCTTTAAAAAAATAAAACGAATCCACTGTGTTCTGCGGCTCAGATGTCAGGAGTAAATGAAGACATCAAACAACAAAACACCTCAATTGCTTACGAGACATGCTTGTCGATACAGCTGCTCCGGCTTCAAGACAATGGCGGACTGTGTACAACTCGGTGTGTACAATCGGTCTATGCTAATATGGCAGTGTCCGTCAACAGTCGTGGGCGAGGCCTCTGCAAAGTGATGTCACTTTGTACAGAAACTGCAAATGGCTTGTTTTAGACACTGCTTAAGATTTATGGGGATTAAAAAAAGGAGTGGGTGGATCATTATAGGGTGGTGGTGTACACACACTGCCAACACATTTATGTTCAAACACCATGTAAAAGTGAATTTTGCATAATAGGTCCCCTTTAAATTATGACTGCAAAGCTTCTGAAAATGTGTCAACATCTACTCCCATCTATTCAATATTTCATAAAGCAGCACTGCCTGTCAAGAGTTTCCTCATGCATTGGCATTCAGTTAAGACTGTAATGAACAGAAATGTTGGGGAAAACAAGGTCCTGATTTAAGACTGCAGTCGCATTGTGCTCTACTCCGAACACCGAAGTACAGTTCCTCTACAACTGCTCTCTCATTTGTCTCCTGTGCATGTTGTTGTTCATTAAGGTCTCTGGCGTCATTCTGTTAGCGATCTCATTAGTGGCTTCCTGCCAGTGGCAGAATGGAGCAGCTGCAGAGAGACAGCCTGCCCCTCTAACCAGAGACAACATGGACCGAGAACAAGCAGATGTGATGTCCTGTGGGCTTACCAAATCTTTGGAGCACAGTGTCTGGCGGTCTCCTGACACCCGCATATAGAGGGCCACCTGGGTCGATTTAGGGCACTTATTACAATAGATGAACAGAAACGATGCCGGAAAAGCTGTAGTGTTACTTCTTGAGATCAGAGATTCAGAGACAAAAGAGACACTGCAGTGAAGCTAATTACCCATGATTCAAGGCAGCAGCTCTTAATTTTTGAGGACAGAGCTTCTGAATTATTACTCAGTGTAAGATGACAGCATTAATTGTGAGAACTATGGCTAGGCAAAAAAATTGATTTTTCAATTAATTGTTTTTTTTAAATTATTTTTTTAAATGTGGTCAATACGATATCGATTTTCAAAAGCCACGTAATGGTTTTTTTTTTTTTTTTTCTGTATTTATTTCCGCAAACATTGGACATAATATCTGATTGACGTTAATCTTATTACTAGTCTTCTCCACTAGATGTTATCCTCTTATTTACCTTGCGTGATATTACTGCAGGGCTGGTGTCATTCATTTAGTGCTGAACATGGCGGATGCAGCTGCGTTCCGGACAGTTGAAGGAACCGTCATAGTGCCCTATGAAATCCGTTTTATTTTTTCCCAAATTCCATTTTAATTTTTCTGGATTCCGTTTTATTTATTTTTTGACTCCATTTTAATGGTTAAATTACATTTTAGTAATCAAAAAGCATGTCTAATTAATTGAAATAATGAATCTTGTCCAATTTACCTACAATTTAATAAAAGTTTAACAAAAAAAATTTTAGGGCCATATGATAAATTTTTTATTCTTTCCCCTCAAATGTTTTTTTTTTTTTCCAAATTCTGTTTTCTGGATTCCATTTTAATGGTTTAATTCCATTTTAATAATCAAAAAGCATGTCTAATTCATTTAATTCTTAAAAACAACAATATTTATTAATTAAAAAATATATTTTTATAACTTTTTTTCTTCAGAAGTTCTGTTGTGTATTTAAATTTTTCTGGCAATCAAATGAACGCATACCATTTAATTTATCTTTTAATCATGAAATGAAACTTTTTTTGTCAAACAATGTGCTGCACAACAGAGCTTTACTGTTAAAATTAAAACATGGAAGAAACAAACATTATTGTTTAAAAATATATTTTAATTTATTGTTAAATTAATTTATCTAAATTCTACTGTACAACAGTAATATGTTTCTGTCAAGTTAAATCAAACTTTTATTTTGACGGTTTGCCTAGAGCTTTGAGTTTCTTTGTGTTTATGACGGTAGTTTTCTCAAACAAAGCGGTTAAATGCTGATGAAGTGACTTTCAGAGCAGCTCTGAAGATTCATATACTGAGGCGACAGAGGACGAAAACACAGCGAGCGTCGCATGTGTGTGCGCCCCCGCGCGAGTGTGTGAGGTAAATGAAACTTCACTTCCGCATCATTCATTTCAGAGGCACAAAGGCATGCAGGATTCATGTTTAAATAGTCTTTTTGTGGTTAAATATTCACAGACACTAGTCTATATTGCGATTTAATTTAAAGTGTACTGACCAGCTTTTAATTCTTTCATCAAAAATTTGACAAATTCCGTGACATTCCGCATTATATAGTAAATTCCGTTTTTATGAATGGATTCTGCGATTCCGTCCGCGATTCTTTGATCGTGGAAATTATAGGGCCCTACTGTCAGTTTCCCGATCGGGCCAGCCCTGCATGGTCATTAAAGTTTATCATTCGCATGTGTTTTCAAGCTTTGCCAATATAAGCATTCAAGTGAAAGAGAACTCGCGCGTGCTGTGTGCGGCTCACACACCCAAAGAGCTCAGAACTGCGCACCTCAGACAGGGTGCAAATAAGAAAATTTATTCTCTTTCACCTCTACTTGCGTCTAAATGGACAAATTCATACAAATTTATCTCAAAATCTCCACCTTTGCAAGTATCTTGGTAAACATAGCAAGTTACGGTTATGGTAAGCAGTAGAGAAAGAACGCATGCATGTCATTATTGTATGCATCAAGTGACAATACCATCAACTGTCCCGTGGATCTTTCAAGCTGGCCCAGGGGCATCGGGCAGTCCTTATAGTCAAGCCCTTCAGTATGCAGTGAATGTGACATATTAATATGGGGAAAATAGATCTAGCACAGCAAGGTTTGAAGTTGTTTGCTTGTGCATGTTCAGTGACAGACGAACCCTCTTGTACGCATCCAATTCACACCAATATTTTGAGATTATCCTGGCAGCTCCTTTCAATATAATGGAAGTGAATGAAGACTAGGTCTGTCAAGCTTCAAAATGACAAAAAAAAAAGTTTCATTAAAGTGGTTCAAATGGCTGCACCAAGTCTTCTGAAGATGTGAAAGGTTTGCGCGTGGAACATTTGACTTTGTTGAAAACCTTAACTAGCTCTTTTTGATGTGTTCATGTGTTCAAAAGATGTCTCATTCTGAATCAGAAATTTAAACTGAATGAAACGGTCTTTTCAAACTTACAGTCAGATCAAATTTTAGTAGCCGTTCATGTAGAAATCCAGATGTTCATTTGTTGTCCAAGTGTACAGCTATCGGCAAAGAGTGTAAATCAATTATAAAGATAGACTGTGGCATCCCTGGCTGTTGTGTGCATTCAGAATTACTCATTCTGCAGTCACCTGGCTATAAACAGAGCTGACAGTGTGAAAACACTTTAGCTGTGATGAGCTTTCAGCACTCTTGTCATGTTCACAAGTGCAAGGAATGCTACAATGACTAAATACAGTCTTTTATGATAGCTTTTCTCTGGTATGGGAAGGCAATGTTTACAGGATATGAAGCGAAAAAGATGCTTTTACAATACCTATGTGCACCATAATGTAACAGTAGCTCTCCCTTGGACAGTAAGCATCTACTTTCTGTATTTCCAGGATCAGGTAACTGGACCTCAGAAAACCAGCCTCTACAATTACAGTCAGGCTGAAAGGCACACACACAGAGATAGACAGATAGAGAGAGGGCGAGGACAAAGCAGGACAAAAGGACTGCCTGTTATATAGAATTCACCCAAGTGCCAATGACAAACAAAATGGCCTCTTAAGATTACAAGAATATTATAGCCGTGGCAGTTGTAAGCTGGTTAACAATTGCATTGCCTCCCAATGGATATCGAAAGGCAAGACAAACAATTCAGCTGTCATGTTTCAGAAAGGAGAGAATTCTGGATGATCTGTGGATGGTGTATTCTCATATCAGGTCATAAGTGCTCCACTCTTCCACTCAAAAAAGGGTTTGACAGCCACATTTAATGAACAGGGGACTAGTTATCAACTTGTGAGGCATATTTAAAGAAACTATGGAAAACAAACTCCCACATGCTTTTTTATGATGCAAATGTAATATTTGCTTTTAAATTTTTTATGCTCTGCCTCCTAGTGCCTGACTCACTTTATCATTAACTGTAGTTACAGCTACAGTGTCGTGGGACCGAGTCCTGTGGGGTCCCATTCCTGCAAAGCTAAAGCCATTTTCACTTTCAGATGTGCAATCATGAGTTTTAAAAAAAAGTCATTTATTCTGTTTTCTAAATGCATGCTATTGATCTTATGGTGAATGATTCATCCATGTATATGTTTCATATTTTTTATAAGTAAATCTTCTCACAGATTTCTTTCTTGGACTTCTCCAAACATTTAGTCTGCTTAAACTCTTTTCTTACAAATGACTGCAAAAATTAATGCCTTCCAAAAGAAATAAAACCCAATTTTTTTCTATATATTAATTTGTGCCTGTTTTTTCAAACCGAAAGCTTTTTAGCTTTAATTCTTATTACTTATGGATTACACATTAACAAATAACCATTTATTTGTTGTTATTGTGTCAAAAAGGAGAAAAAAAAAATACATGGCACATTGGACACTTAGACAATCTGTATTGGTCATTCTCTACATAAAGCCACTAGAGCTAAACAAAGGCCATGTTTACACACACACACAAAAAAAATATGGTTGTCAGTCCTGTATTTGAGTCCTTAAAATGGTCCCGGTCACACACAGTACTGTTATTTACGAGAGTGAAGACGCATTCTTCGTAAACGCCCACTGCTGTGTTTGGCTGACATCTTTGTATATGAAATAGTATTTCATGTTTAAACCACTGATTCGAAACAAAAGATTCATAAAGTTTTAAGCTTCCTGAAGCAGTGTTTTGAAATCACTCATCACTATATTATTGAATAAAGACGCTATTTTGTTATTTCTCATCGCTTTATAACATTAAGGTTGAACCACTGTAGTCACATGAACTGTTTTAAGTAGCTTTCTGGCCATCTGAAAGTGTTAATTATCTTTCTGTCAACAGAGCCATCAGATTTCATTAAAAATATCTTAATTTGTGTTCTGAAGATGAACGAAGGTCTTACGGGTGTAGAACGACATGAGGGTGAGTAATTAATGACAGAATTTTCATTTCTGGGTGAACTAACCCTTTAACCATCAAAAACTTTTTTACAATTTATTTATTTATTTATTTATTTGTTTTTACTATTACAGCTCTCAAGGTTAACTAATCATGTAAAGTGTTTATTATATTTAGATCGTGGCATGAAAGGCTGCAGTATTGAGCATGTAGCCCATCACAGACATGTTGAGCGCATGAATGCATATCTCTCATCATTGCAACTCAATTTCGACACATTAACAAATGTTTTCATAGATAACAGTGCAAACACACTATAAATAAGAGATCAATTGAATAAAACGTGAGTTTTGGCGCGAGTCCAGAACTCAGTCACTGATAAACTCTTTGATTGACAACTCCAGTGATGCAAAGGGAGCGTTCTTTGATCGCTTTCTATTTATAATTTAATGACAGTTTAAATAACTGATTATTTTAATCCTACTAAGAGAAACAATGTGAAGTTGACCGTTAAGTCACTGGTTTGATTTACTGATGCATAAATCAACTATACATGAATCATTACAAATCAGAAATCACTGGTCACAGATCAGGCACTAGAATTAACATGGTTATTTACATGTTGTCAAATGATTTACCAAAGAATCCACAAAGAAATGTACTGCATAAAATAAGTAATGCTCAACTCAGACATTCACATTGTTGAAAAAACAACACATTCCTACCATTAGGATCTTTTAGGAGGTGTAATTTTTACTCCAGTGAGTGATCCTGTGCTCTTCTCTCTTCCTCATCTCACTAACGCCAATGGGCGGGGCCAAAGTTGCAATGGTGGTATTAATTTTCTTCTGCAGTGGTGTGCTTTCACCTATCTATTATCTCATAAATAGGCACATTCCAGGACGAATTGTTCGCTGGGCTTGGTAACATTAAAAGCTGTTTTTGGACTAACAAGGACATTTTCAGTTACAGGATAGTATGATGACCTCAAGGAGCTCAAGGAAAATTGATTTCTCAGTTCATGACCCCTTTAATCTCCTTTAGAGAACCTTTAGTCTCTTTTTTGTCCACTTTCAAACACTTCTGTCCCGATTTCTTCAAGGGGAGGGTCTATGGGTGGGTAAATGTATGGTTTTTTTTCAGACATTTCGATCAAATGGCCAAAATAAGCTCGCACAATTTACATATAAATGCTACCGGAGATGACGGAAAAACAGACAGAGTGCATGAGCTTTCCTTTCTGCTCAGCCACAAGACTGGCCCTGTGAGTGCATGTTAGAAATCAGGAATGGTTGTGCTTGGGTCTTCAGCCGACAAAGTTTAAATCCCGTCTTACTAGTGCACTCCATAATGTTTACGCATTAGGTCAGTAGGTGGTCTTTTGTGGCTGTTTGAACACATCCGACCACATGAGCGTCTATGCTACAAAAGCAGTACGTTCTAATACTTTTTTGACAACCTCTGGAAGTGGTCAAAAGTGGACAAGCTCAAAACGTTTTACACCTCTATTTAGCATCGTCCACTTGATCTGATCGACCAAAACGCGTCTTAAAACTAGGTGGAAACAGGGCCTGAAGGTTATTTAGATCCAGTCACTATTCTCCACTGGAGCAGCTCCCATCAGTTTTGTGTCATGCATGAGACGCTGCAAAGGACGTAAAGGTGTCCGGCTAGTGCATGTTTACATTGAAGCTGATGTCGGTTAATGAAGATTTGATGGATTAACTCGCAGCTCAATTGGAAACTGTGTCAAAAGTGATAAGAGTTTTATGGACGTCGCCATCTTTGATATAACTTTGGTCACTGTCGCTATGGTTACTATTAACAGAATACAGTCTTGACTCCCATTGCACTTTCATACAGACAGTATTCGAGACGCTAATGTAAGTTGCTGTGTGAACGGGACATTTCGAGACTCACACCTGTAAGTAAATGCGGTTGTCAATCCCAAAAACTGGCAGTGTGAACGTAGCCAAGGTGTGGTGTAGCATGTCAATATTAAGGTAATTCAACCGTTAACAATACAAAGTTACTGTTATTGCAGGGCGTTCAGTGATGGGGATCTCATTTACCCTAATGATGGGAGAGAAGAGACTCATCTGCTTCAAGCTGTGCCACCTAGTCAGACATTCCCAGATCAAACAGACGGGGTTTAGTGACACTCATTCGTGTCTGAAACGATATGCTGCTACAGACAGATCCTGATCCACAAGGCCTGTCGTGCCAGCTGGTTTGAGTTGTTAACTCTGAGTATGTCTGTACAAAAGGATTATGAAGTCAATTAAAAGACTAAAACAACTGAACACGCAGCTCATTAGACAAAGCGTGTAGCAGCATTCTGATGGCAGGCTTAATTGCCAAGACAATGAAATCAAGTTTTTTTTCTCTCTCTATAAAAACATAGCCTAACAATCCAATTAGGATTATGAAAGAAAACTCCAGCAAATACTTCCACTTCTAGCTGGACTGCGATCTGACAGCTGCTTTTTTTTTTTCTGGAAAGTGATCAGATTGGTGCCGACAGATAAACAACAGCTCTGCCCGAGAGGAACCTCAGTTCCAACAGTCTACCTCTCCAGGAATCCAGGGAAGGCCATGAGCTCCGTCCTCCCATGGGGGACGCCACCAGAAATAGAAGCAGGCGTGGACTGATGGAGGCCTGTGAGGAGCACAGCCAATGGAAATTAAGGAACCAGAGAAAACACACAACAGCTGTCATCCAGGGAGGTTGTTGGCATAGCAATGGGAGGAGGGCAAACAGAGTAACCCAATCAATAGAACAACAGTGAAAACAAATGTGATCTGTCCAGCAATGTGCTTGGTATATACATATACAAATCCCTTCCTGCTGTGCCATCTATATAATAAAAACAATAACATTCAAACAGTGGGAGAAACTTTGGCTCCAATAAAAAACAAAACAAGATCCAAAGGTTCTCAGCAAAAAGACCTACTTAAAGCTCCCTGCGGTTTTTCATCAAAATAAAAGTTAGATGGTTTAACATTTGAAAATTAATTAAGACAAATAAGATGATACAATGTTGTAATGTAAAATAAAATGATTATTCTTATTAGCATTACTAGTATTCATAAACACTTATTTTACAGTAGTCATCATCACAACAATAAAAATAATAACTATTATAAAGGGGTGACCCTTGATAAGTCGACGATTCGAGGCTTCGATAGGAGGAGCCTAATTCAACTACCAATCTCACAGTCGAATCTTCGCAGAGGTGTTATGAGACGAGATATGGGGGTGAGATATGTTCTCTACCAATAAGTTACAGCCTATTATGATAATGCTATATATAAAAATATGTGAAAAGAAAAAATCTGTTAATAGATATTTTTAATGTGTGTGAATAAGTCCAACCACCCCTGTGACAGAGTTAAGTTTTACTTTCCATGATCCGTGAATGACAGAGGAGCATATTGGCGGCAGGGATTAAATCTTTAACAATGTCTGGGATAAGAAAATCTAAAGTGTAGAATTGGATGCACTTGGAAATGGTAAAAGATGATCCAAAAAAAAAGAAAAAAAAAAGGAAGATGCTAGTTGTGCAAACAGCTCATGTCCTTCCACTCATCAACAACAAACACTGCGGCGCACTTCTGCCGGACAACCTAAACCAGATGACTAGCGCACTATTTGAAAAGACTCAAACGGACACAGGCAAATCACGTGAAAGACTGAATTTTTGGATGCTGTGAATGTTTAGGTAAAAAGACTGTCACTCCAGTTTAACGTTTATAAACAATATATTGTCTCTGCAGTTAAAAAGACAAAGTTGACAATTCTGGCTATACTTTCGTCATTTTAATAATTTCTTTAATTTTAATTTATTTATTGATCACTCTGGGTTATCTAATTTAACTATTTATGGCTTGTGTTTTGAATAGGTCTATATGTTCCCCTGCACTTCGGGCATTTTGCACTTGTGACTTGATTATGACTTTTCATTTAATTTTTTATTATTATTTTTATTTATTAGAACAGTATATTCTGTTCTAATTAAATTCTGTAAATTAATTTATTGTTTTTTGGTGCGTCGATGTTGTGCTGTAGAGTTAAAGCTTGCTAGTACAGGCAATTTAGCCGATTTAATTTGATTTACCGACATGTGAAATGCATAGGCCTACCTATCTGCAGTGTGGCCTTTCTGCAGTTATTTATATTGGCCTATATATTTTTAGGTTTATTAATCCAAAATTTTTTTATTCATTTACTTCTTTAACTTTGTTTGGTGTTCTGTAGTCGCTGTGAGTGTTTATCCACATTGCCTTTCATTTCAGTTTAAAAAGAGATAAAAAGTCATTGTCAGTTTCGTCTATCACCTGACAGGAAGTTTGGTCGCTTTATAAGAAAGTTGTTTCTCTGTGCCGTGTGTGAGAGAAAATAAAAAGTTGTCTTAAGGCCCGAGTATAGGCCTTACTTAATTTTCCGTGTCCAGCTCCATCTCGTGCACAGTTGAGCGTGCAAGCCTTTCAAAGTAGCCTATACTCCTTTGGCCATGATTTAAATGATGTACACTGTTACACTACCAACAACAACAAAACTTGTTGTTCTTTTGTAAAACAAAGAAAACAAACAAGATGCACTTTCTGCCATCTCAATCTCTGTGAACAACTTTCTGAAACGCGTCACAAAAATGAGCTGAAACTCAGCGTATGCCTCACAGAAATGAGAAATAATGCATGTCTATAGAAAACTTGAAAATGTCTATACTAATGTCTAACAATTCAAAAAACAAATATTTTCTTATGTAATCCATATAAAAATTAATTAATATCATAAACGTGTGAAGAGCCCTAAAAAAATCCATGTGCTGTCATCTCCTGTAGCCGTGGCAGTAAAACATCTCCACTGCAGGAGTGAAATTAGGCAGATAAAACAAGTCCTCCTGAGAAGCATCCTCAGGGGGACTCAGACATGGGCAGGCTCTTGAAAACACATCTTTGAAGGCACCATCCAGATGCGCTGGTATGTGGTATCAGCATGCATGCCAAATGCTTCTCCTGTGGCACCTGAAGTAACAGCTCACACTGATTTGGTACTGAAGGGTTCACGGTGATTGAATGCATCTATTTGAGAAAACCCACCTATTTCATGAGACAGACTGTGAAAAGTATGGCAGACTGATTGGTATAACAGACATTGAATACATATGGATATCAAACATGTTGTTTTTTCTTTTCTTTATAAATTATTGCAGAAAACCCCAAATCTCAAAGTGGTTCCTTGTTAAGTGGTTCCTTAACACTTTCACTTTAATTTTGTCATACACTGCAGTAGGGCTGGACGATTATGGCCTAAAATGAAAACCTCGATTAACTGAACATTTTACCTCGATTACGATTAATGAACGATTATTTTATTTTTTATTTATTTATTTATTTTTTGCCCTCATAGTTCACTGACAAGGTTTGTACTGTAAATATGATTGAAAGAGTGATCTGACATCATAGCTCACTATCAGCAGTTATTTTATCTATGGTTTGTTACATTTCTTGCAGGTTTCTGCTCGTTGTAAATCAGATAAAGATAAATTAGCACAGTAGCTACCAGAGTGATTGCGTGTGTGAATTAGTCATACCGTCTCTCTATTAATTGTGAAGCTGTGGGTTGTAAATAGTTCCTTCAAAAGTTGAAAAATATATGCTATAATATGTTTCGAGTTTCTAAGCTACTTTAAGTGATAAATCACACGACAGCGCTGACAACTAGTTTCTGTTCCTCTGTGCGCGCGATCTTTACGTTTTGCGCAGCTACTGTTTGTATGACTGTTCATGCCAAATTGCAGCTGCGCGAGCATGGTAGCTCGATATAATAATACACATCTGATCGTCTAAATTCGCTTGAATGTCCAAACCATAAAACAAATACAACTGACAAAGTTTAGTGAAGATGCAAAGGCTCACCGCTCGCGCGCCATCACTATGTGTTGAACCGTCGTTCACCTCCGTGTTTTGTTTTTATGCCACTGACTGGACGGGGCGGAGTCACGTGGCTACACACACGGTAATGTTTTTAAGCGGGAAGTATTAACAGGATTAAAAAAACGAAATAACCAACATGGGAAAATTACGTCGGTTAGAGGTTCTGAATTTTGGTTTCGATTATTTTTCGATTAATCGTCCAGCCCTACACTGCAGCATCACCTCTTTTCTCTCAGTTTCTGAAACAGCTCAAACAAGGATTCAGTCTCTTTTCCAAGAGCATACTTTGCTCTGATTGGTCAGATGGCTCAGTCTGTTGTGATTGGTCTACTCTGCTCTGATTGGTCAGATAGCTCAGTCCGTTGTAGGGTTGCCATGGTGAGGGAATTTTCCCACCAGTTAATCGACATGTGACAACACCAGTAATATTGGTATCATCAGGATGGGGGAGGGAGTGTTCCTTCTTTTCCACCCCGCTTTTTTGAAAGTGAAAGTAAAATGCGCAAGGCACGGGCATTCATAACGGTGCAGAGCAAGTATTTTCACTTAATTCCTATGGAAGTTGAGCTTCAATAGGAATTAACTGAAAACGCTCGGCATACACAACGGTTCGGTTTCCCGAACAACGATGTAGCTCGCTGCTGAACTACCATAGTACGTTGCATCGTTGAACAAATCAACTAGCTAGTCACGACTGTTTTCCGAAAACATATTGTCGCAAACTTGTCATTCAACCACATTGGTGAATGACGCCACGCAGGTGGTGGAGTAATAACTTCTTTAAATGAATCCGTTTGAGATCGAATTAATGCTAGAATTTCTGCTATAAATTACGGACATGGCATTAGAGGACTAGTTCTCATTTTCCTCAGTTATTTTGCTTTATTTCCAAAATCAATCTAATGCTTGTTCTTACGTACTAGAGAACGTACGCACATGCGCACTCTTCAAAAATGGTGCTTTAAATCTCTTTTAAACAAACTAAAATATATAAACGACATTTGTATATATTCGAAATAAACATTGTACTTAATGTCAGCTTGCTTATTATGCACAAGATAATGATTTATTAAGTCCACATGTCGTAAAAACAAGAAACTATGCTTCTAACTACAGCTCGAGAGCGGTCGTTCCAACCACACAAGTTTGCGATGCAGTTTGCGAATGATCGTTTGAACGATGGTTTTGGGAAACACCAAATCGTTGAACTGTAAGTAACGACGGAACTTGCGATGTTAGTTGGCTAACGATGCTTTTGGGAAACGCACTCCAGGTAAATTCAAGATTAGTTTGAGCAAACTCTGTTTTTTCGGGCTTATGAAGGTGGATTGGTTTTTGGCGGGGTTCATAGCTATGGTAACTTGCGCTACACGGCTAACCTGCTCCAGAGGAGGGTTTATTCTGGGTTAGAGATCACAAACCCAAACTCAACCAATCAGCTGTGAGTAAAGTGTATCTGATGCAATAAAGCCACTCCCCCTGTATCTCTCGCTCCAAATTAAATCAGTTTATAGTGAAAACATTTTAGAGACAAAATTACTCAACATTTGCTGTTAATTATTCATTATATTTATATTAAATAAATTAAAATTAGGAATAATTCATGACACATTCATATAATTAGGCCTATTATATTAACTGACAATATTAAACTTTGCTTTTAAATTAAATATAATACATGCATAATATATAAAGCTTTTAAACAGATTAAGCTTACATGTATTCTTTTGAGCTCTTTGTGAAACTATATTACTTTTTTTTTTAATTTATTATTTTCTTTCAGCTGCCTTCTCAAACTTTCACTGCATCAGTGTTTATTCCTGCTTTGTAAATGTGTTTAATTTCATATTTTTCATAATGATCTCTTAACCTTCAGAAGAGACATGAATTGCACGGCTCTCTCGAATCAAACTGATGTTCTTCTTGTTCCGTGTGATTGGCGGTTTGCCGCTTGTGTCACACTTTCAGGTGCAAAAGAAAACCTGCCCAATAATTCTGCACACCTGAATATAAGGCATTTTTTCATTTTCAGCCTTCATGGACATGATATACACAATATACTTTCTACAACTTTCTCCCATCTCCCGACTGCATCTCTGAAGCTCAGCCATAGCGGTCTTTGGGTTCTTCTTTACCTCTCTCACCAAGGCTTTTCTCCCCCAATAGCTCAGTTCGGTCAGACGGCCAGCTTTAGGAAGGGTTCTGGTTATCCCAAATGTCTTCCATTTAGGGATTATGGAGGCCGCTGTGCTTTTAGGAACCTTAAGTGCAGGAGAAATGTTTTTGTAACCTTGGCCAGATCTGTGCCTTGCCACAATTCTGTCTCTGAGCTCTTCAGGCAGTTCCTTTGACCTCATGATTCTCATTTGCTCTGACATGCACTGTGAGCTGTAAGGTCTTATATAGACAGGTGTGTGGCTTTCCTAATCAAGTCCGAATCAGTATAATCAAACACAGCTGGACTCAAATGAAGGTGTAGAACCATCTCAAGGATGATCAGAAGAAATGGACAGCACCTGAGTTAAATATATGAGTGTCACAACAAAGGGTCTGAATACTAAGGACCATGTGATATTTCAGTTTTTCTTTTTTAATAAATCTGCAAAAATGTCAACAATTCTGTGTTTTTCTGTCAATATGAGGTGCTGTGTGTACATTAATGAGGAAAAAAAATGAACTTAAATGATTTTAGCAAATGGCTGCAATATAACAAAGAGTGAAAAATTTAAAGGGGTCTGAATACTTTCCGTACCCACTGTATATTACTTATAAATGATTAAATACATTATAATAGTAGTTATTAAGATTGATGTGTTTTGGAATTGGTAAAATGTGCTTAGAAAGAAAAAATATGATCAGAAAAAAATTGCCTAATAATTCTGCACACAGTGTATATTATTAATCCATTACACACAAGCAATTTTAGTGTAACAGTTATTATTAAGCTTTTAGTTTTAATGAATATTACAGATCATATGTAATATAAATAAGCTGTAAATACACTTTAAATATGATGTGACTTTTGAGTCTCTTTTGCTATAGATTATCAACTATATAAACTAGAGCAAGGAAATTTCTTTTATCTGTCCTCTTTCATGGACAGTTATTTCAGCGTAAATGAGTTTAAATACTTAATTTTAAATCTTTTAACCTTCAGCAAAAGAGTTTTGAATCACGCCGACTCTCTCGTGAGAAGTGAATCACAGTTTATTATTACGATGTGATTGGCTGTTCACCACTGATGTCACGCATTCATGTGCACGCACTCCACAAACTCAGGATCAAAGCCTGAGTTGACAGAGAAAGTTGATGTTAAGCATCATGGTACCAACAAATCTGGATTGGAGTGGTTTGGTTTTGTCAACTCAAAACTAATCCTATGAGTTTGTTCAACTAGCTTCATGCAACAGGCCACAGATGGCCCAGTTTATTGTGACTGGTCTACTCTGATCGGTCAGATGGCTCAGTCTGTTGTAATTGTTCTACACCAAGTGTTGGAAACGAATGTAAGCTGAAAATGTAACTTGGGGGTCTATGTCTCAAAAATGGGACATAAGAGGTTTAATATATCATATAACTGCTAGTCTATAGGTAGTGCCCTTCTGTTGGCAAGAGAATGTAGCTCGGGCACACGGCCTATAGATTTTTTTTTGGCCCACTTGTCAGTGACCAGCCCTGCACTAGAGCATCTGGACTCATGTCACTAATCAGATAGCTTTGCTGTTGCTGTGTTGTTTCTCTTGCAGTATTTTGGGTAACTGGGTTAGCAGCCCTTTTATAAAACACAGGCAGAGAGATGCCCCAACTGCAATACAATGTTTACCAATTTACAACTGATCCGAGGGCTTAAGTTGTATTAAGGACACACTTAATTTGAGACAGACAGACTATTACAGGATGACGCACACTGACAGACTTCACCAACAACAATAACGGAGTTTCGACTCCATTTTTTTTTTACACTCTCTGCTTCTAAAACATGTTTTTTCATCAACAAACACATACATATCGTACAGTCTCCCTCCATGAAGAGACTAAAGTCCAAATGGCTTTGATCCTGGATCATGGAAGTGCTCGGTAGAAGTTAAACTCGTGCTGAACACGTTCAAACAAACAAAACAAAACACTAAATCAACAGAACACTCAAATCACACATCAAATACACCCGGTTTAATCGGATTTTACGACAAATACGTACTTGGTAGATATGACAGGACTAGCTGGCGTCAGTTATCAGTCTTCTACTCATCCAGGCTTCAAGCAGTAACGAGGAAAGAGGCGACAATGCTACTGTTACCTTCCACCATATCTATATTACTAACAAAATAGCTCTATTTTTAAGTATTATAGACGGAGCTTCCGTCAGTAAAGCCGTTATGTCTCATTCTTTCGCTGTCTCGCGCTAGCCTGCTGTTAGCTCGCGTGCAGCACACACCGCTCGCGCATGAACTGACTTTATGATAACCATTTCTGTCAGGACTTAAAAATGAAAAGATGTCACTGCTCACCGTTCACGAAGATCAAAATGTGCTGGAGAGGAACTGAACGCGTCCGGGGGGGAAGTCTCTGGAGTGTGTGTGAGTGAGGCGGTGATCTAGTTGCTTCTTCGCGCGACGGAGGAGGAGCTCACGAGAGCTGACAAACACTGAAGTCAAGCACGCGCAGCCTCTGGACAGGTGTCGTTATAACCTCAACAAACGAAGTTTAACGTTACATGTAACTTATTTTATTTTAATACAATAGCGTATTGTTAAAACATTAAATACATTATTATTAATATTATACCACGCAGCAGTAATTATGATAAACTTCCAACATAATAAAAGCCTGGTTTCACAGACAGGTCTTAGATTAAGCCAGGATTAGGCCTTAGTTAAATTAAGACATTTAAGTAACTTTTTAAACTGATATATTTCAACATATGTCAGTGCAGTTCTTAGCTCAAACCGGCTCAAACATGCTTTTTAGTCTGGGACTAGGTTTAGGACTTGTCTGTGAAACTGGGAAAAAAAAAAGTTATATTTAAGTAATCGACCAATTGAAGTGCAAAATCATTATAAAATAAATAATTATTTAAATATATACCAGAATATTTAACATTGGCTAGATGTTATTAAATTTAACCACACATTTCTTTATATATAGAATAAAAAAAAGAAGAAGCTTGATTTGTAACAATTATGTAGATTTAGGGTTTAAAATAATTAACGTTCACTTAAACATCAAGTTTACATTATTTATGTGCTGATTATAATTCTGTTAGTCCACTACTTTGCAATAAAACAACATTTAAGAAATATTACCACAATCTTCCCAAAATTTTAAGCAAAGTGAAAACAAACAACTTTTTTAAATTTAAATGTTTGCATTTATTTTCTGGCATTTTGATTATGTGTCAATATTTCTCAGAACTTATAGATTCCCAGGGGACCCCAATGCAAAAAGATGCGAACAATGGAAAAATTAAACATCAAAAAAAAAAAAAAAAAAAAGACTGCAATACTTAATTTCCAGTGACTGGAAAGCAACAGGGCAGATATAAAAATACAATAGACAATACTGAGGAGCAGTCAATGGACTGCTCACTAGCTGTACAGAGGAAGTTATGAACAAACAAAAACACAAACCCTTCAAATACCCGTCGGCAGGATTTTATAAATTCACAGATTTATAACAAATGTAGTTTGCGTATTTGAGGGTGAATGACACTTGAATTGGCCTGAAATAAGATATCAGGCAATTTTTTTTAATTATTATTTTTAACAGTAATAGTCTAGAGGGGATAAAAAAAAAAAAACTAACACCAAAGGGCGAGAACACTAAAAAGACCCCAGCTTTTCTCTCGTTCTCTCTCAATACTCAAGACTTGCACTGTATAAAAGAAAACCAATGGACAGAAGTAAAAAGGTGGAAGAATCAATAACTTAAAATTCACAATTACAATAACTTAAAGGCATCTAATGTCTTAATCAAAAAAATAATCTTGTAGACTTGAAAGCAACAAAATAATAACTAAATAGCAACAGTTCAGAATCATGGGGGGGGGGGGGATACAAATAAAGAAAAATATACATACAAAAATGCAGTATGCAAGAGAACAACATTCTGTGCTTGTTTAATGTACCAGCGGAAACCAAGCCCACTGATTTTAAATGCAAGCAACATCAATTGTGTCATAAATGAGAAGGTTATAGGCAGAAAGCCCACAACTACAGTATTCACAACAGATCAAAGATTACAGAAGTCTTTAATGTAGATACAACAGTTTAGATCAGAAATTAAAAAAAAGAACATGAATAAGCAATTGGTTGGGTTATTTACAAGATTACTGGACTTTTAAGTACAAATATAGAAGTAAAATGCAAGTATTTTCAGATTAAAATATATTTTCATATTGTTATAGTCATATTTAACATTTTTCTTTAACTACAGCAAAATACCATTCGAGTCCTTAAGCTCTTTACCCAGAGTAAAGACGTGCTGAAAGAGTCCAAAATGACCACTTATGAATTAACACAAAATTATTATTTAGCATGTCAAGGATACAGAGGAAATTACATAATAATAAAAAAACCTAAGTCTATGACAGACAGCTAAGTGCTACAATGAAGCATTAAATTCCACAAATACAAAAAATAAAAACAGAATAAACAAAAACTGTTGTTTGCATCAGATATCGTTAGCCTCGATTTTCATCAGTCTTTTCTAACCGGTGACCACTGTTAAACTGCTGACCAAACCAGTCACTCCAACATGCATGTGCCACAGAAACTGTCACATCAATATTAGCTTGATTAATTTAGGCACACGTAATCATTTAAGCAGTTTCTTGCCAGACTTTAAGGGACTCCATTGTGCATTCAATTGAGTTTGAGCTGTTTGTATGTTCTCTGGCGCCCTCAAGAGGATGAGGAGCAGAGTGCGATCTGCTGGACTGTTCCCAGGTCAGTCAGGAGTTGTCTGATGCGATGTTTCAGCTGAGGGAGGCGCGCCAGCGGATCCGGAGGTTCCAGCTCACCTGTGTAGTCTAGCCAACTCTCCAGCACTGCATAGTGATTTCAACATGTTAATATGAACAAAGTAACAACTACATCTGTAATTATATTTATTGTTTAAATACTGTATTTAAAAAAATATGTTTTTTTTTTTATATATATCTTAAAGAGTCTCACCATCTAGTTCTCTCTCAATAAGGTCCATTCTGTGTGTCACTTCATCCTGCACTGCTTCAATGTGCTCCAGCAGGTTCAGTTGCCACTGCTGGTGCAGCACAAGATCAGGGTCAGGCTTCGGGTCAGGGGTCACAGGGTCAGGCTCCTCTTCCTTGATTTCCACCACACAACTCTTTTCCTGCTCAGCGGAAACCAGACGTTTCATACGGCACTCCAGCTCCTGAAAACAGAAACTAATGAGTCGCATCTTTGGTGTGTACTGGTACTCTCGCATTATTAGCAATGTGAAATTGATGAGAAGTTTGGTCATCCTAGCATTCCAAATCTTTTTAAGCAAATCAAATTAGTTTACGGTTTATGCACTGCACAGCAAAAAAAAACAACAAAAAACATGAAATCCAGTTATGATCTTCTAGTGTGTGCAATTGTGAGACATGCTGTGACTATTTGCAGATACTACAACAGAATTTGAACTGGTTTGACAACAGACTTCAAATTGTTTTAAAAACAAACTGATTTGACAACAGATTATCAACTGGTTTGAAAACAGATCTTAAATTGGTTTGAAAATAGATCTCAAACTGGTTTGAAAACAGATCTTAAATTGTTTTAAAAACATATCAAACTGGTTTGGCAACAGATTATCAACTGGTTTGATAACAGACATCAAATTGGTTTGAAAATAGATCTCAAACTGGTTTGAAAACAGATCTTAAATTGTTTTAAAAACAAACTGATTTGACAACAGATTATCAACTGATTTGACAACAGATTATCAACTGGTTTGATTACAGACATCAAATTGGTTTGAAAACAGATCTTAAATTGTTTTAAAAACAAACTGATTTGACAACAGATTATCAACTGGTTTGAAAACAGATCTTAAATTGGTTTGAAAATAGATCTCAAACTGGTTTGAAAACAGATCTTAAATTGTTTTAAAAACATATCAAACTGGTTTGGCAACAGATTATCAACTGGTTTGATAACAGACATCAAATTGGTTTGAAAATAGATCTCAAACTGGTTTGAAAACAGATCTTAAATTGTTTTAAAAACAAACTGATTTGACAACAGATTATCAACTGATTTGACAACAGATTATCAACTGGTTTGATTACAGACATCAAATTGGTTTGAAAACAGATCTTAAATTGTTTTAAAAACAAACTGATTTGACAACAGATTATCAACTGGTTTGAAAACAGATCTTAAATTGGTTTGAAAATAGATCTCAAACTGGTTTGAAAACAGATCTTAAATTGTTTTAAAAACATATCAAACTGGTTTGGCAACAGATTATCAACTGGTTTGATAACAGACATCAAATTGGTTTGAAAATAGATCTCAAACTGGTTTGAAAACAGATCTTAAATTGTTTTAAAAACAAACTGATTTGACAACAGATTATCAACTGATTTGACAACAGATTATCAACTGGTTTGATTACAGACATCAAATTGGTTTGAAAACAGATCTTAAATTGTTTTAAAAACAAACTGATTTGACAACAGATTATCAACTGGTTTGAAAACAGATCTTAAATTGGTTTGAAAATAGATCTCAAACTGGTTTGAAAACAGATCTTAAATTGTTTTAAAAACATATCAAACTGGTTTGGCAACAGATTATCAACTGGTTTGATAACAGACATCAAATTGGTTTGAAAATAGATCTCAAACTGGTTTGAAAACAGATCTTAAATTGTTTTAAAAACAAACTGATTTGACAACAGATTATCAACTGATTTGACAACAGATTATCAACTGGTTTGATTACAGACATCAAATTGGTTTGAAAACAGATCTTAAATTGTTTTAAAAACAAACTGATTTGACAACAGATTATCAACTGGTTTGAAAACAGATCTCAAACTGGTTTGAAAACAGACTTTGAACTGATTTGATAACAGACATCAAATTGGTTTGAACACCAATGTCAAACATGTTTGAAAACATCTATCTCAGACTGGTTTAAAAACAGATGTGCCATGTGCCAGCAAGAAATATTTCGCTGCTATGTGCACACATTTTTCTGTGAACAACTTTCAGGATCGTAGCTACAGTCGGCAGTAAAATGATCTTGTAATTGATGCACCTAATCTGTGATAAGTTGTGTTCAATGTGCACTAACAAACAAAGAAAATACAAAGTCTTCAAATGTGCACTGGCGAAAAGCTATTGTCTTGCAGTGTGCACTTGGCCGAAAAGGTAACAAGTTTCAGGTAACTTACCTTACTAAAAGAGCGGTCAGCCAGCTGAAGCTTGTGCTGGTCGTGGTCCAGGGGCATGCTGTACCTCTGCTCGGCCATCTCTAATAGGTCCTCAGTGCTCCTAAGACTGTCCTCCAGCTCAGAACCGCCCCGCGTCTCTACCACAAGTCTTCTCTCCACCGCTGGGTAGTACGTACGGGGCTTTTGGTAGCAGTGCTCGCTGCTAATGTAAGAGTCCTGGAAAGAGCAATGTGTCTCCACAGGTGATGGGACTTCGCTTTTCAACGTCTCAAATTCGTTCACTCCCATTTCAGGGGGTGAGGGGGGGAAGGGAGTAGCTATGCCAGAATCACCTGCCGCCTTCCTCCGTAGGCCGTCTACAGGTTTCCAGGGCTGCCTCCAGAGCTTCAGGTCTGGATGGGCTTGTGCCCTAAAAAGGGGGCAGCTTTGATTTATAACTGAAACTTAACTCGCACATTTACTTAGTAGTTGTCACATCAAAAGCATTACTTACTGTAGGATGCTCATCTTGAGCTGCAGGCCATTCAGGACCTCAAACACACGGTGGACGTCCCCTAGAAGCTGATGGGCAGCTGTCACTTTCTTACTGTTCTGGTGGGAGTAGTTCTCCTCCAGGAAAGACAAGCCATACATGTGACCACTGGTCAGCCAGTCTTTATCATACCAGTACCTTTGACTCTGCCTCTGGGCTGCATAGAGACAACAGCACATTTAAACGTTAAGAAAAAGCCAGACTACAAAATGCATTGATGTGGTTGTCATATTTTGTTTGTAATTCTTGTCTTGTTTTTTAACACGCAGTCCAGATAGATGAATTTTAAAATGAAAGTTAATATACACTAAACTGAGATGGTTTTGGGGAAGTTCAAGTCTCTCACCTGGAGGGTCTCTGCAGATGTAACAGCTGTAGCTGTCTGGCACACTGTCCTCATACAGACCCATACACGTCCCATGCTGCCAGCACAAACACTCATCACACTGCAGAGAGCACAGGAAACATCCTTCAGTTTCTCAGACAATTACTGAACATGCATATGAATGTTTAAAAATCCTAATGCGTCACCAAATCAAATCATTCATAATACAATTCAAGTAATTGTGCCAGTGTTTAATTGGTTTAAATTCCTTGCTCTGATTGTTTTTTCATACTATATCTGGAAGTATGTCAGATATACTCATATATTATATTTTTAAAGCTGATTTTTAATTAATATATAATAATTTTGCATATAATTTATATTTGTAAAAAATACATAATCAACTATAAATAAGTTATTTATTATGATCAGGGTTTTTCCCGGCATTGAAAATATTGTGGAGGCCGCCAAAATTAATCTTTGTCCTGTCTGTGAAGAGCATCAAAGGTTTCTATTTACAATCACAGACATATCTGTTGAGTGCGTGAATGCAATGTCCAATCAGATGTGTTTAAGTTAGAAGTCAGAATCCACTCAACAACAAAGAGTCTGTTCAGCATGAGTTCTGTATGCTCACAAATCTTTTCATTAGAACCAACAAAGTATAAATATGATGTCAATGAGAAATTTATTGCACAGAGTACACAGCTTCATTAAAGAGCGTAGCTTTGTGTTCCACGTGTTGAAATGCAAGTAATTGACAGCTTCAATTATTGTAATGGCAGCGATCTTTACTCGCTTTCTGTATTTAATATATATTTTCATGGTGCCAACAACAAATTGCAAAGTTCCTTAGATCAATCTCATTTAAATGTGCGACTGAATCCGATTGAAAGTGATAACCATAGCAATGGATGCAACAAAATCTGATACTGTATGTCAAATGATTTGTGCATTAAAGTCCCTCTGTGGTGAAAATCAAGTTTTTAATGTTGTTTATATATATATATATATATATATATATATATATATATATATATATATATATATATATATATTTGGTGTTTTTAATATACTTTAAGACAAATTAATATGTCAACACCATTGCTGAGTATTTTCTCTTTAAAACTGCAGTAAAACAAAGACCCGTGGTTTGAAATCACTGGTGTCTCTGACATCACAATCTACCTTGTAACCAATCACGTACATGTGCCGGTGGGCTTTAGTATATCATTAACAGCAAACTAGCGGAGAAGTCTCGAGAGAAGCCAGGTTATCCCGGTATATTTTTCTGTTGATATTAAAAATCGGGTCGATTGATGTACATTATGACGTTGACTAATCATATTAAAGGTGCTCTAAGTGATGTCACGCGCTTTTAGGCCAAAACATTTTTTGTCACATACAGCAAACATCTCCTCACTATCACTGTAAAAAAACACAGTCTCTGTAGTCGCCACAAGCTCTGAAAACGGCAGCAAAAACAAACTGGTGCAGCCTGGACCACGAATCGTAATAAACATGCTCCAGCCAATAACCGACAAGAATGATTTTAAATGCGCGTTCATGACTGTTTCAGGAAGCACGGAGGGGAGGGGGATGAGGAGGAGGAGGGAGGGTCTAACTAGCCTCTGTTTTGTTTTACAACACTTCGAACGTCAACAGGAAGTTACTCCACCCAAGATCGCTTAGAGAACCTTTAATTACCATTATGTGTCCCGTGTTGTAAAGAGCGATAACAGCGTTTACCTCAGTAAGTTGACGCTTTGAAGTTGCTCGTTTACAAGGCATGATATCTCTCGAGGAAAAAAAAATCTTGTGCTCGAATCTCACTGTAGTAACTCATTTTCTCATGGGCGGCAAAGCAGAGAAAGGGGAGGTAACCTTTCCCCTTATGACGACATATGGGGAAGATTCCAGATTGGGCCGTCTGAGCTTTCATTTTCTCACAGGTGAAGCAGGATACCCAGGGCTCGGTTTACACCCATCGACCATATGCAGGCTAGGGGAACTCATATTAATGTTAAAAAGCGAGACCTTTAATAATGACAGCAGGTAAATTTAGATGCTGAACCTTTATGACTGACTGCGTCGATCCATTAATTCGAGCCTTGTCTTTCTCAACTGTACCTTCACTTAAAAGATTAGTCCACTTTTAAATAAATTTTCCTAATAATTTACTCACCCCCATGTCATTCAAGATGTCCATGTCTTTCTTTCTTCAGTCGAAAAGTAATTAAGGTTTTTGATGAAAACATTCCAGGATTATTCTCCTTATAGTGGACTTCAATGGGCACCAAACAGTTGAAGGTCATAATTACAGTTTCAGTGCAGCTTCAAATTGTTCAACACGATCCCAGATGAGAAATAAGGGTCTTATCTAGTGAAACCATCGCTCATTTTCTGAATTTTTTTTTTTGAAAATTTTAACCATAAACGCTCATCTTGAACTAGCTCTCTTCTTCTTCTCTATTTGAATTCCAGCAGTGTTGACACTGTTAAGTATATAACTGCCCTCCACAGGTCAAAGTTTGAACTAATTGTTATATACTATTGAACTAGCATATTGCATATAAAAATTAGTTCAAACTTTGACCTGTGGAGGGCAGTAATACACTTAGAAGTGTCTACACTGCTGGAATTCAAATAGAGAAGAAGGAGAGAGCTATTTCAAGATGAGCATTTATTGTTAATCCTTATATAATTAATTAATTAATTTATTTTTTTAAGAAAAGGAACGATGGTTTCTCTAGATAAGACCCTTATTTCTCGTCTGGGATCATGTAGAACGCTTTAAAGCTGCACTAAAACTGTAGTTTTGACCTTCAACCATCTGGAGTCCATTGAAGTCCACTATATGGAGAAAAATCCTGGAATGTTTTCATCAAAAACCTTAATTTCTTTTCGAATGAAGAAAGAAAGACATGAACATCTTTGATGACATGGGGGTGAGTAAATTATCAGGAAATTTTAATTGTAACAACTGATAATTGCGTTTCTCAGACATGCACTTAAACGGTTTAAAACCACTTGTTTTAAAACCGCAATGCTTAAAAACTCATACGAAGTATAATCTTTCAACCGGCTAATCGTGTCTACCAGTATATCGCTCACCCCTACTTATTGTGCTTAATACACTTTAACATCGAGCACGCCTCTAATGCCTGATCACCTTCTGAGAGAGGCAGGTTTCTCAGAAGAAACTCTTTTAAAATCAAATCGTTCCACTCTTTATTTTCACAGTCACACATTTCATCACTCTGAAGTGTCAATAGTGCAATATATTTGCATAGTACGATATAGCAAAATCTCTTACTACAGACATTTTATCGTGGTAACGATATATGTCGTACAGCCCTAGTTTCAGAGGGTGGTAGTTCACCTGGATCATGAAGTCGTTCTCCTCCTGCACTTCACAAATACAGCGTACAATCTCAGAGCCGTGAGAGACCGTTTCCACACCCTGCTCCGAGAGGGGCATGTTTAGATCCAGCTCAGCATCAGACTCGTCCTCACTCCATACAGGACTGTCTGAAGACAAATCACTGCTGCTGTCTTCACCTGGTGGAAACAAGAAGGACCACACATTTAAGCTAAAGATTTTCTCTCCATTTTTATAATACAGTCATCCATGCAAGATAATCAGCTACTCTAATCACACATGCACACGCACGTTAAATACAAGTCTACAGAGATAAATCTACAGAGCGGCAGTGACTAAACACAACTGATAAGCTAGTCAGGACACTGAAAGACAACAAGGCAGGAGAAGAACACAAAGCAGGCAGCTGTGAGTTCGGAGGACCTGCGTTCTCTGGTACCCACCCTGGCTGAGCATCTTTTCGGGGCAGAGTCCCGTGTAGGATCGGTGTGTGAGGGAGAGGGGCAATTTGTGGGCCGAATTCAGATTGCAGGGGAAAGGCTTTAGGCCAATGCTCTCCTCAGTGCTGTAACAGTCTGTCAGAGGAGGAAGAGCAGACGCCACACAGGGTTAAACACAGACCGAGCAGTTCCTCACCGACGAGGCGGCTTGTAGATCTGATTCAGTGAGTTCTTGAAGCTGTCAAGAGGGACTGGCAACTGAAACGTTTATTTTGTGGGTGGCTGTGCACTTTCAGAGTCTATTAATAACTCAAGACGAACGAAAGCGCAGATACAAAACGATTGAGAATTTCCGTATTCAAAATGTAGTAATAAGTAAATTAAGTTAATAATGGATAAAATGAGTGTTCATTTAATTTAAAAAGACATTATGTATATTATCTTACATTTACTTTGAGTGGCGCACGGGAGAGGGAGCGGCTCTTAAAACGGCAATAAAATGTTTAACTTAAATGACAAATGGACAGAAAAGCATTTGAAAAAAAACTGGCAAATATTTGTTAAAACGCTATTTAAAATTATTTATTATTTTATTTAACTACATTTTAAAACATTAATTAATTAAACATTTAATTTGTCCATTTAAAAAAGGATTTATTTCCATTTATATTTTTTTTAATTATTAAAATTAAAGTAATTATAAAATTAAAATGCAAAAGATAGCCTTTTAAGGATTTATACATTTATTTATGATGCAGAAGGTTTTTCTACCTTATATGAGGCATTTAAAATTAAAAGCATGTGTCTTTATCTTGATAAACAGGGCTCTCCTTTTGTACGCAAATATCTCAAGAGATGTGAATTTGCTGAGAACGTCATCAACTGAGAATCAAACATGGAAGCAACACTAAATTTAATGACTCTGCATCAATCTAACATTACAGGAATATATTTTATAAAATAACATTAATTTAAAAAAGCCGCATGATTTTTAAATATACAACTTGTATAGATTATGTATAGTTTATTATGCACTCAATACAGAAACCCTAGAACGTGACATCATATCCAGTTGCTTAAATATATAGCGGGGTCCAAAATAATTTTACATACTTAGTTTAGTGTAACTGCCCATTTAGAGAAAAGTTGTAGCTATAGCAGACAAACAGAGGGGACAGCAGAGAGCAAAAGAAAGAGCCACCGCTGCACTAAAACTGCCGTCTCACCTGACTTAGACTTCCTTTTCTTCTTCTTTTTCTTCAGTTTGATGCGGAAGAAATCCCTCTGCCGCTTCTCCCTCAGCCTTTCCCGTTCTTTCACCCCTTCAGATGAGAAAAATCAATCTCTCTTACTGTCATGGCCTGGTTGTGGTAATATGCAGAGGAATCGGCGTGAGCGTGTTCACAGAAATAGATGGAATGATGCTCTCCGATACCTGTTTCCTTGGCAACCCAGTCTCTGTCGTCATGCAGCGAGCGGTTGAAGTGTTGGTTCTCTTTGCTCCTCTCTGCGCCTAGTGTGGCCGAGCGCTGCCGGTGCATGCTGCCGACAGCAGGGGGCGACAGAGTGTGACCTGACTTACTGTCACTCAGCGGAGAGGGAGTATCTGCGGGATATTTAAAGGGTAGCTATTATGCTTTTTGACTTGACCTTTCCTTTAGTGTGTAATATAGCTGTTTGTGCATGTAAACAATCTGCAAAGTTACAAAGCATAAAGTCCACGCCAATGGGAGTGAATCTCTCTCAAAAAACACTTGCCTGAAACGCCTTGTTTGTTGTCCTGCTATTATTTCTGTTACTTAGCTAAATCACCATATGACATAGTGCCTTCTTGAAGAGATGCCATTTTATTTTTCATTGAAAGGACTTCCAATACGGACACCATAGTTTCCACAGATGTTTACAGCTGCTCATTAAACCTTGGTGCTGCAGCAAAGTGCAATATGAGAAATATGTTTGTTTTTTACTTTAAAGGATTAGTTCAGTCCAGAATTAAAATTTCCTGATAATTTACTCACCACCATGTCATCCAAGATATTCATGTCTTTCTTTCTTCAGTCGAAAAGAAATGAAGGTTTTTGAGGAAAACATTTTTCTCCATATAGTGGACTTCAGTGGGATTCAATGGGTTGAAGGTCCAAATGTCAGTTTCAGTGCAGCTTCAAAGAGCTCTACATGATCCCAGATGAGGGATTATAGTCTTATCTAGTGACATGATCTGTAATTTTCTAAAAAAATAAATAAAAATGTATATATTTTTTAACGACACTAGCTCTGCGTTGCGCGTCCACGACTTCATGCAATACTTAATCACGTTGGAAAATGTAACAACTCCATCTCATTTTGTCATTACCTTTTTTTTTTTTTTTTGTAAAAGGCGTGACTTAGTCTTTGCGTCATGTGTGACCTTTCCAACGTGATTGTGTAACGCGTGAAATCACGGATGTGCATCATTTTTTAGTTATTTTAGAAAATTACCAATTCTTTCACCAGATAAGACCCTTATTCCTCGTCTGGGATCAAGTAGAGCTCTTTAAAGCTGCACTGAAACTGACATTTGGACCTTCAACTCGTTAGTCCCCATTGAAGTCCACTATGTGGAGAATAATCCTGGAATGTTTTCCCTCAAAAACCTTAATTTCTTTTCAACTGAAGAAAGAAAGACATGAACATCTTGGATGACATGGGGGTGAGTAAATTATCAGGAAATTTTAATTCTGAAGTGAACTAATCCTTTAAATCATGTAAATGTATTCTAGCATACCCCAAAATTAAAATTATAAGCTCGTAAATGAGCATAATTTATGCTTTAAAAATATTACGAGGCTAAACGCATACACAAATCTGAACAAATCAACCAAAACAAAAAACATTCGCCCACACAAACAGCGAATAGACAAAGTGTGCACTGACTGTGAGAAGCCGAGACGGTGCGGCGCCTGCGAGGGGTCTCCTGGCTGTGGTTCTGTTTGTCTGTGGTGCGTGTCTGGACGCAGCGAGGGGGGCTTGGGTCGCTCTGTGCGTGATAGTACTTCATGTGGTAGTGCAGCAGAGACGCCTTGCGGAAAGACTTGAGGCAGCCTGCGATCTTGCATTTGAATAGGTTATGGTCCAGTTCAATGGACAGGATAGGAGGAGGTTGGTTTTTGATGACCCTGTACACTGAGGGAGGAAAAGGGGGTCACATAACAGCAGGTTTTTATATTGGACTGGTGAGAGAGAGTGAAACTGAGGGTTTGTGTACTCACATGGTTCTCTGCTGTACTTGTTTGTGGTTGGAAGGTGGACTTGCCGTTTGAGTGCTGCAGCTGAGAAAGCAATGTGTCAGTTAGCACATCATATCTCCATACATATTTAATTAACAACATTTGTACATATTCTGAAGAAAAAGTGAGAGGAATCTGCTTGTGCAAAATTCACTCCTACAATAGCAGGGTGTTTTTTTTTATTTTTTGTTTTTTACAACCAATACACTCTACCATTTAAATGTTTGGGGTCAGTAAGATTTTATTATTTTTGAAAGAAATTATTTGTTTTATTCAGCAAGGATGTATTAAATTGAACAAGTGGCAGTAAAGACATTTATAAAGTTTTAACCTTCGTGAGCAGAAGAGACTTCTCATTATAAGAATTATTATTATTTTTGTAATGTTTAGGTGTCCAATACTTGATATTCAGAAGTGATATTTAATTATTTATTAGAATGTTTTTTAACTACACCAATAAAACGGTTTTATGACTTTTTACAGTAATTATAAATATATATATATATATATATATATATATATAAATATTTATGATAACTAAGCAACACCAAAAGATTTATAAGACTTTTAGTATATTGTGTTGTGTATTGTGTAGTTGCTAGTCGGTTTCTATGTTCAAATCCCTCACACTCAGTATGAGAAAGCAATAATGATGCAGTCTGATTATCAAACTGAAACACAGAAGGATGTATACCAAGATCACGTGCAGATCCTGCCTCTTCGGTGGGTGCTGCATTTCCTGCAGGAGTGGTTGGGTCATCCTTACTTTCTGAAGTCTCTGGGACTTCTGTTTTAACTGGTTTGATTTGAGATGGACTGTTTTTTTCTATGAGGGGATCAGAGACACAATGTGGTGTTAGATGGTTTAATTACTAACTAGTATAAAGAACAACAGTTAATACAGGGATAGGCGAAGTTTAGTCGGAGCAGAGTTTAGCTCCGACTCAAATGCCTGTAGCTTTAGTAATCCTCAAGACATTTATTAGCTTGTTTATGTGTGTTTGGTTAGGGCTGGAGCTAAACTCTGCATGACAGCGGCACTCCAGGACCGACATTGCCTATCCCTAAGCTAGAACAACAGGAATGAAGTATAGGGGCTTTCGCAGTGAGTAGTTATAGGAACTAGCCACCAGGGCGGTCTGCAGAGAACTAAATTTTTCCCAAGGGCCATTGTCCTGGTTGCACCGACACCAGAAGTAGGAACTCTGAAGTGACGTAAGCTGGCCGACAATGATGTCAGCAACTGGAGTATGGAGGATGCTGTAATCAGAGCTGTGTGTTTGAGGTGTCTTGTGGGATTCGTGATAACGGAGAAGAAATGTAGACGTATAAATTATGCGACTGAAAGAACAAAAAGGAGGGTTATGAGACTAAATCTCCTATGGCAACTTGCATAGCTAAATATCATCGAGCCTGAGAAAATAATGACACAGACAAAGGTGACAGGTAAATGCAGCTTTCTGTATATATTAGTTTGTGTAGTAAGTATATATAAACTGTGTGTTTACATGGCAGATTCCAGTGTTTCATACAGCATGCGTTCGGCCAATCAACATACGCCTATATCACTGGTAGTTCCTACTGTGCTGGGTTAGACTCTACTCTAACTCTAGAGTAGAGTCTACGCCCCCCCAAAGGCGTTCCAAGAACTAGCGGGTACGTCCAACAATAGTTGATAAAACCATTACTACAGTACTATAAAACCATTCCTCCGGTTCGAAAGCCCTTATGGTAAGAGACAGAGAGAGAACTAACCTGTGCTTGAATTGGCTCTGCTTCTTTTGGATGGTGGCATCTGTCCTGTTGATGCACGTCTCTTCCTCAGTTCTGGACCATTGGGCCTTTCCACATCTTTTGCTGTGAGAGACACAAGCCAAGAACTTGAATCATCAAGCCTGAGCCAAACACATGAGTAAATCACCCAACAATTACTTACTTACACTTGACATGGTTAAAAATGTATTACAATCAGTAATATTCCCTAAATGACTTCACTGAGTGACCATTTTGGTAATGCCAAGGGGCAGTTATTTTCTACTGCTTTTGTTGCTCAAATCACTGCTCCAGCTAATACACATGCATGTTCGAGAGTAAATAAATGCCAGTGTCTAGAGTAAATAAATGATGTCAATCAAAAAGGCAACCGTCTCTTTTAACTGAAAAGCAGGACTTCCTGTCCCACAAATGCCATATTGAGCATTACGATTTCTCCCATTCATTTTTATTTGAGTGGTATGTCTTCTCTCCTTATACGGTCTCTCTCTATTTGCTACTTTGCAAATGCTGTCCGTTGGCATGTGTGTGAGGCTGAATCTGGCTCTTGGAATTGAATCAATCAAATCAAATATTCAGATCTAACAACAGCATGTTCCTCCAAACCAAACTCACCATCTGCCATCCTACTCCGTGTCCTTCTGGGCAGACTGGGACTTTCATCTGACGCTTCTTCCTTCTCTTTCTTGTCCTCTTCAATCTTGTCAATGCCATTTTGAAGTTCTTTGGTCTCCTCCGGTCCTCCATTCATCTCTTTCTCTTCTGGTTTGTTTGCTCCTTCTCCATTCTCAAGCGTTTCTGTCTCGTCATCTTTGCTGGGCTCTTTTTCATTGTGCTCAGCAGATCTCAGCTCTGATTCATCAACTATCTTAGTTTCTGTGCTTTCGCTCTCTCCGCCATTCTGGAGAGCATTGTCCTCATCCATCACTGTCGTGTCTTCTTCGTCTCCTTCCGATCCGCTCTCTCCGTCCTGGTCAGAAGTGCTGTGTCTTGAGCCGTTACTTCTGCTGTTGTTATTGTTCTCTTTAGTCTTCCATTCTTTCCCGTTCTGATCCCCCCGCTTTCGAGCTTGCTGATTGGTCTTGCCATCAGAGCTCTGTAGAAAAAGACCAACTCATTAAAGTGGTTTCTTTCATGCATGGTCTAGTTTAATAATTATTAGAGCTGAGGGAGTCACTTCTCACCTCCTTGCGGAACGGCTTCACCTTAATCCCCTTCACTGTCTTTATGACTCCATCAAAAAACTTCACCGTGTAGAAACCTGAGACATCACAGAAGAACAGCCATATATAATGCCCAACACTTTCATAATCTTACACAATCATAATGTAATGCACAACACTTTTATAATCTAAAACTATCTGTGGTGAGGGGGGCATGGTAAAGCAAAGTCTGCAATGGGAGAGCGAGAGCGGTAAGAGGTAGGTCAAGTGCATGATGACTGTCACCAGTCTCTAATTCCAGTAGTTGGTGGAGAGACGGGATATAAGCAGCCAGCAGACCTAGCAATGGCAGAGAGACTAACCCCATGGATGCTATTGTTTTGATTTGCTTGTGTTTTGTGAATGCGCTGAAGAGCTGAAGACTTTTCTTCATCATTTTATTTGAACCGGTTTACACTGGTGCTGAAACCCAGGACCAAGAAGTCACTCGCCACCAAACACAACACCAAGCGCTTATGGACAACAGACTGGAACAGGAGGATCACTTATTAAGGTCCAGGCGCAGGAGGAGGACCAGCGGGTCATCCGGAGCTTGCTCAGCGGCCCAACAGCTGCGGGATGCTTTCTGCAAGTGGCTGATGGCCCAGACCCGCAACATCGAGGAAGTGATCGACCTGGTGGCACTGGAGCAGTTCATCGCTCAGCTGCCATGTAGGTTCAGTCACTGAACCAGGACATCCAGCTGGCAGACAATCACCTGGTGGCATGCCCCAGGGTTGGTGAGCCAGGGAGCAACGTGCCCCCTTGGGGAAACTCGGAGGCCAGGCTGCCTTGTCTCCGTGGTGGAGGCCAAGGTTTCAGACCTGGAACACAAGGGGGTGTGTCAGAAAGCACTGGAGCCTTAGCATCATATCCACCTCTCCCCTCTCTCTGTCAGTCTCTTGGCCATCTTTCTGTTGCCGAGGAAGTGGTAAGGATTCATTCGATTGGGTCTGCACTATTGACGGACAGTTGCTCCAGCCTCATCAGATGCTCTTCTTTCCCTATTTTTCCATAAGAGAGAGGTTGTATCAAGTGGCCCAAGATGACCAAAGAAGATCCAGCACAAGTACTAGTACTAAAAAATGTATTCCCATGGCAGGACACTTAGGGGAAGGGAAGACACTAGAACGTCTCATGGCCCAATTTTTTTTGGCCGGGCATTCAACGGCTGCCGGTGGTGCGTGGCTTGTTGTGAATGTCAGCTGATTAACCCACCGGACGTTTCAAAAGCACTATTGCACCCATTACCACTCATGTAGGACCCCTTCGAGAGAATTGGTATGGATCTGATCGGGCCATTATAAAGCTAAAAAAAAAGCGTGGCTATTTGAGCCATTGTTTTGCACTAGTTCTGGTGGACTATGCAACATGATATATGGAAGCGGTGCCATTACGCCATTATGCCATTATGTTTCCTATTATCTCCCGGGTGGGAATCCCCAAAGAGATTCTTGCTTATCATGGCATGGCGTTTATGTCATGTACATTAAGCGAATTGTGCGAACTTTTGGCCTTTAAATCGATTCACAACAGCATCTATCACCTACAAACGGACGGACTGGTGGAACAGTTTAATCACACATGGAAATCCAACCATTCAAGCTTCTCTATGAACGACAGCCCTGTGGGGTGCATTAGAGAGGCTTGGGAGGAGGATCCTTCAAACAGCCATAGTGAAATTGAGTATGTCCTGGACCTCCATGCAAAACTCTATATGTTGGGATGGCTCTCCGTGAAGAATTTGCTCCAGGCACAGGACAAACAA